>NW_026646359.1:0-300000 GCF_949987535.1 Balaenoptera acutorostrata | reverse complement strand
CATTTTGATGACAAGAATTATGGGGCATTGTGATGACACGGTCATGGAACATTGTGATGACAAGAAATCTGGAGCATTGTGCTGACAAGGGCCATGGAGCATTGTGATGACATGGTCATGGAACATTGTGATGACAAGAATTCTGGAGCATTGTGATGACAAGGGCCATGGAGCCTTGTGATGACATGGTCATGGAACATTGTGATGACAAGAATTATGGAGCATTTTAATGACACGGTCATGGAACATTGTGATGACAAGAATTATGGAGCATTGTGATGACAAGGGCCATGGTGCATTGTGAAGACACGGTCATGGAACATTGTGATGACAAGCAATTTGGAGCATTGTGATGAAAAGGGCCATGGAGCATTGTGATGACACGGTCATGGAACATTGTGATGACAAGAATTCTGGAGCATTGTGATGACAAGGGCCATGGAGCATTGTGATGACACGGTCATGGAACATTGTGATGACAAGAATTCTGGAGCATTGTGATGACAATGGCCATGGAGCATTGTGGTGACACGGTCATGGAACATTGTGATGACAAGAATTATGGAGCATTGTGATGACACGGTCATGGAACATTGTGATGACAAGAATTCTGGAGCATTGTGATGACAAGGGCCATGGAGCATTGTGGTGACATTGTCATGGAATATTGTGATGACAAGAATTATGGAGCATTGTGATGACACGGTCATGGAACATTGTGATGACTAGAATTATGGAGCATTGTGATGACACGGTCATGGAACATTGTGATGACAAGAATTCTGGAGCATGGTGATGACAAAGGCCATGGTGCATTGTGATGACACGGTCATGGAACTTTGTGATGACAAGCAATCTGGAGCATTGTGATGACACGGTCATGGAACATTGTGATGACAAGAATTCTGGAGCATTGTGATGACAAGGGCCATGGAGCATTGTGATGACACGGGCATGGAACATTGTGATGAAAAGAATTCTGGAGAATTGTGATGACAAGGGCCATGGAGCATTGTGATGACACGGTCATGGAACACTGTGATGACAAGAATTCTGGAGCATTGTGATGACAAGGGCCATGGAGCATTGTGATGACACGGTCATGGAACATTGTGATGACAGGAATTCTGGAGCATGGTGATGACAAAGCCCATGGGGCATTGTGATGACACGGTCATGGAACTTTGTGATGACAAGCAATCTGGAGCCTTGTGATGAAAAGGGCCATGGAGCATTGTGATGACACGGTCATGGAACATTGTGATGACAAGAATTCTGGAGAATTGTGATGACAAGGGCCATGGAGCATTGTGATGACACGGTCATGGAACATTGTGATGACAAGAATTCTGGAGCATTGTGATGAGAAGGGCCATGGAGCATTGTGGTGACACGGTCATGGAACATTGTGATGACAAGAATTATGGAGCATTGTGATGACACGGTCATGGAACATTGTGATGACAAGAATTATGGAGCATTGTGATGACACGGTCATGGAACATTGTGATGACAAGAATTCTGGAGCATTGTGATGAAAAGGCCATGGAGCATTGTGATGACACGGTCATGGAACATTGTGATGACAAGAATTCTGGAGCATTGTGATGACAAGGGCCATGGAGCATTGTGATGACACGGTCATGGAACATTGTGATGACAAGAATTGTTGAGCATTGTGATGACACGGTCATGGAACATTGTGATGACAAGAATTATGGAGCATTGTGATGACACGGTCATGGAATATTGTAATGACAAGAATTATGGAGCATTGTGATGACACGGTCATGGAACATTGTGATGACAAGAATTCTGGAGCATTGTGATGACAAGGGCCATGGAGCATTGTGATGACACGGTCATGGAACATTGTGATGACAAGAATTGTGGAGCATTGTGATGACACGGTCATGGAACATTGTGATGACAAGAATTATGGAGCATTGTGATGACACGGTCATGGAACATTGTGATGACAAGAATTCTGGAGCATTGTGATGACAAGGGCCATGGAGCATTGTGATGACATGGTCATGGAACATTGTGATGACAAGAATTCTGGAGCATTGTGATGACAAGGGCCATGGAGCATTGTGATGACACGGTCATGGAACATTGTGATGACAAGAATTCTGGAGCATTGTGATGACAAGGGACATGGAGCATTGTGATGACACGGTCATGGAACATTGTGATGACAAGAATTCTGGAGAATTGTGATGACAAGGGCCATGGAGCATTGTGATGACATGGTCATGGAACATTGTGATGACAAGAATTCTGGAGCATTGTGATGAGAAGGGCCATGGAGAATTGTGATGACATGGTCATGGAACATGATGATGACAAGAATTCTGGAGCATTGTGATGACACGGTCATGGAACATTGTGATGACAAGAATTCTGGAGCATGGTGATGACAAAGGCCATGGTGCATTGTGATGACACGGTCATGGAACTTTGTGATGACAAGCAATCTGGAGCATTGTGATGAAAAGGGCCATGGAGCATTGTGATGACACGGTCATGGAACATTGTGATGACAAGAATTCTGGAACATTGTGATGCGAAGGGCCATGGAGAATTGTGATGACATGGTCATGGAACATGGTGATGACAAGAATTCTGGAGCATTGTGATGACAAGGGCCATGGAGCATTGTGATGACAAGTGTCACGGAGCATTGTAATGAGAGGTTTCATTGTGCACCGTGATGACAAGGGGGATGGAGTATTGTGATGAAACTGGTCCTGGAGCATTGTGATAACAAAAGCCATTGAGCATTGTGATGACAGGCATCATGGAGCATTGTGAAGAAAGGGGTCATGGGGAATTGTAATGACAATAGAGAAATGTGATGAAAATGGTCAGCAAGCAAATTGATTAAAGTGGTCAATTAGAATTGTCATGAAAAACTATATAGAGCATTGTGATGGCAAAGGTCATGGAGAACTGTGATGACCAGTGTCATGTAGCATTGTGATGACACGGTCATGGAACATTGTGATGACAAGAATTGTGGAGCATTGTGGTGACACGGTCATGGAACATTGTGATGACAAGAATTATGGAGCATTGTGATGACACGGTCATGGAACATTGTGATGACAAGAATTATAGAGCATTGTGATGACACGGTCATGGAACATTGTGATGACAAAAATTCTGGAGCATTGTGATGACAAGGGCCATGGAGCATTGTGATGACACGGTCATGGAACATTGTGATGACAAGAATTCTGGAGAATTGTGATGACAAGGGCCATGGAGCATTGTGATGACACGGTCATGGAACATTGTGATGACAAGAATTCTGGAGCATTGTGATGACATTTGTCATGGAGCATTGTAATGAAACTTTTCATTATGCACCGTGATGAGAAGGGGGATGGAGTATTGTGATGAAACTGGTCCTGGAGCATTGTGATAACAAAAGCCATTGAGCATTGTGATGATAGGCATCATGGAGCATTGTGAAGAAGGGGGTCATGGGATATTGTAATGACAATAGAGAAATGTGATGAGAATGGTCAGCAAGCAAAGTGATTAAAGTGGTCATTTAGAATTGTCATGAAAAACTATATAGAGCATTGTGATGACACGGTCATGGAACATTGTGATGACAAGAATTATGGAGCATTGTGATGACAAGGGCCATGGCGCATTGTGATGACACGGTCATGGAACATTGTGATGACAAGAATTCTGGAACATTGTGATGACAAGTGCCATGGAGCATTGTGATGACACGGTCATGGAACATTGTGATGACAAGAATTCTGGAGCATGGTGATGACAAAGACCATGGTGCATTGTGATGACACGGTCATGGAACTTTGTGATGACAAGCAATCTGGAGCATTGTGATGAAAAGGGTCATGGAGCATTGTGATGACACGGTCATGGAACATTGTGATGAGAAGAATTCTGGAGCATTGTGATGCGAAGGGCCATGGAGAATTGTGATGACATGGTCATGGAACATTGTGATGACAAGAATTCTGGAGCATTGTGATGACAAGGGCCATGGAGCATTGTGATGACAAGTGTCACGGAGCATTGTAATGAGAGGTTTCATTGTGCACCGTGATGACAAGGGGGATGGAGTATTGTGATGAAACTGGTCCTGGAGCATTGTGATAACAAAAGCCATTGAGCATTGTGATGACAGGCATCATGGAGCATTGTGAAGAAAGGGGTCATGGGGAATTGTAATGACAATAGAGAAATGTGATGAAAATGGTCAGCAAGCAAATTGATTAAAGTGGTCATTTAGAATTGTCATGAAAAACTATATAGAGCACTGTGATGGCAAAGGTCATGGAGAACTGTGATGACCAGTGTCATGTAGCATTGTGATGACACGGTCATGGAACATTGTGATGACAAGAATTGTGGAGCATTGTGATGACACGGTCATGGAACATTGTGATGACAAGAATTATGGAGCATTGTGATGACACGGTCATGGAACATTGTGATGACAAGAATTATGGAGCATTGTGATGACACGGTCATGGAACATTGTGATGACAAGAATTCTGGAGCATTGTGATGACAAGGGCCATGGAGCATTGTGATGACATGGTCATGGAACATTGTGATGACAACAATTCTGGAGCATTGTGATGACAAGGGCCATGGAGCATTGTGGTGACATGGTCATGGAACATTGTGATGACAAGAATTCTGGAGCATTGTGATGACACGGTCATAGAACATTGTGATGACAAGAATTATGGAGCATTGTGATGACACGGTCATGGAACACTCTGATGACAAGAATTCTGGAGCATTGTGATGACAAGGGCCATGGAGCATTGTGATGACACGGTCATGGAACATTATGATGACAAGAATTTGGAGCATTGTGATGACAAGGGCCATGGAGCATTGTGATGACACGGTCATGGAACATGGTGATGACAAGAATTCTGGAGCATTGTGATGAAAATGGCCATGGAGCATTGTGATGACACGGTCATGGAACATTGTGGTGACAAGTATTCTGGAGCATGGTGATGACAAAGGCCATGGTGCATTGTGATGACACGGTCATGGAACTTTGTGATGACAAGCAATCTGGAGCATTGTGATGAAAAGGGCCATGGGGCATTGTGATGACACGGTCATGGAACATTGTGATGACAAGAATTCTGGAGCATTGTGATGCGAAGGGCCATGGAGAATTGTGATGACATGGTCATGGAACATTGTGATGACAAGAATTCTGGAGCATTGTGATGAAAAGGGCCATGGAGCATTGTGATGACAAGTGTCACGGAGCATTGTAATGAGAGGTTTCATTGTGCACCGTGATGACAAGGGGGATGGAGTATTGTGATGAAACTGGTCCTGGAGCATTGTGATAACAAAAGCCATTGAGCATTGTGATGACAGGCATCATGGCGCATTGTGAAGAAAGGGGTCATGGGGAATTGTAATGACAATAGAGAAATGTGATGAAAATGGTCAGCAAGCAAATTGATTAAAGTGGTCATTTAGAATTGTCATGAAAAACTATATAGAGCATTGTGATGGCAAAGGTCATGGAGAACTGTGATGACCAGTGTCATGTAGCATTGTGGTGACACGGTCATGGAACATTGTGATGACAAGAATTATGGAGCATTGTGATGACACGGTCATGGAACATTGTGATGACAAGAATTATGGAGCATTGTGATGACACGGTCATGGAACATTGTGATGACAAGAATTCTGGAGCATTGTGATGACAAGGGCCATGGAGCATTGAGATGACACGGGCATGGAACATTGTGATGACAAGAATTCTGGAGAATTGTGATGACAAGGGCCATGGAGCATTGTGATGACACGGTCATGGAACATTGTGTTGACAAGAATTCTGGAGCATTGTGATGACAAAGGCCATGGAGCATTGTGATGACAAGTTTATGGAGCATTGTGATGATAAGAATTCTGGAGCAATATGATGACAAGGGCCATGGAGAATTGTGATGACATGGTCATGGAACATTGTGATGACAAGAATTCTAGAGCATTGTGATGACATTTGTCATGGAGCATTGTAATGAAACTTTTCATTATTCACCGTGATGAGAAGGGGGATGGAGTATTGTGATGAAACTGGTCCTGGAGCATTGTGATAACAAAAGCCATTGAGCACTGTGATGACAGGCATCATGGCGCATTGTGAAGAAAGGTGTCATGGGAAATTGTAATGACAATAGAGAAATGTGATGAAAATGGTCAGCAAGCAAAGTGATTAAAGTGGTCATTTAGAATTGTCATGAAAAACTATATAGAGCTTTGTGATGACACGGTCATGGAACATTGTGATGACAAGAATTATGGAGCATTGTGATGACAAGGGCCATGGCGCATTGTGATGACACGGTCATGGAACATTGTGATGAAAAGAATTCTGGAACATTGTGATGACAAGTGCCATGGAGCATTGTGATGACACGGTCATGGAACATTGTGATGACAAGAATTCTGGAGCATGGTGATGACAAAGACCATGGTGCATTGTGATGACACGGTCATGGAACTTTGTGATGACAAGCAATCTGGAGCATTGTGATGAAAAGGGTCATGGAGCATTGTGATGACACGGTCATGGAACATTGTGATGAGAAGTATTCTGGAACCCTGTGATGCGAAGGGCCATGGAGAATTGTGATGACATGGTCATGGAACATTGTGATGACAAGAATTATGGAGCATTGTGATGACAAGGGCCATGGAGCATTGTGATGACAAGTGTCACGGAGCATTGTAATGAGAGCTTTCATTGTGCACCGTGATGACAAGGGGGATGGAGTATTGTGATGAAACTGGTCCTGGAGCATTGTGATAACAAAAGCCATTGAGCATTGTGATGACAGGCATCATGGAGCATTGTGAAGAAAGGGGTCATGGGGAATTGTAATGACAATAGAGAAATGTGATGAAAATGGTCAGCAAGCAAATTGATTAAAGTGGTCATTTAGAATTGTCATGAAAAACTATATAGAGCATTGTGATGGCAAAGGTCATGGAGAACTGTGATGACCAGTGTCAGGTAGCATTGTGATGACACGGTCATGGAACATTGTGATGACAAGAATTGTGGAGCATTGTGATGACACGTTCATGGAACATTGTGATGACAAGAATTATGGAGCATTGTGATGACACGGTCCTGGAACATTGTGATGAAAAGAATTCTGGAGCATTGTGATGACAAGGGCCATGGAGCATTGTGATGACACGGTCATGGAACATTGTGATGACAAGAATTCTGGAGCATTGTGATGACAAGGGCCATGGAGCATTGTGATGACACGGTCATGGAACATTGTGATGACAAGAATTCTGGAGCATTGTGATGACAAGGGCCATGGAGCATTGTGATGACCCGGTCATGGAGCATTGTGATGACAAGAATTCTGGAGAATTGTGATGACAAGGGCCATGGAGAATTGTGATGACATGGTCATGGAACATTGTGATGACAAGAATTCTGGAGCATTTTAATGACACGGTCATGGAACATTGTGATGACAAGAATTATGGAGCATTTTGATGACACGGTCATGGAACATTGTGATGACAAGAATTATGGAGCATTGTGATGACAAGGGCCATGGTGCATTGTGATGACACGGTCATGGAACTTTGTGATGACAAGCAATCTGGAGCATTGTGAGGAAAAGGGCCATGGAGCATTGTGATGACACGGTCATGGAACATTGTGATGACAAGAATTCTGGAGCATTGTGATGAGAAGGGCCATGGAGAATTGTGATGACATGGTCATGGAACATGGTGATGACAAGAATTCTGGAGCATTGTGATGACAAGGGCCATGGAGCATTGTGATGACACCGTCATGGAACATTGTGATGACAAGAATTCTGGAGAATTGTGATGACAAGGGCCATGGAGCGTTGTGATGACCTGGTCATGGAACATTGTGATGACAAGAATTCTGGAGCATTTTGATGACACGGTCATGGAACATTGTGATGACAAGAATTATGGAGCATTGTGATGACAGGGCCATGGTGCATTGTGATGACACGGTCATGGAACATTGTGATGACAAGAATTATGGAGCATTGTGATGACAAGGGCCATGGAGCATTGTGATGACACGGTCATGGAACATTGTGATGACAAGAATTATGGAGCATTGTTTTGACAAGGGCCATGGAGCATTGTGATGACATGGTCATCGAACATTGTGATGACAAGAATTCTGGAGCATTGTGATGACAAGGGCCATGGAGCATTGTGATGATACGGTCATGGAACATTGTGATGACAAGAATTCTGGAGCATTGTGATGAAAAGGGCCATGGAGCATTGTGATGACATGGTCATGGAATATTGTGATGACAAGAATTCTGGAGCATTGTGATACGAAGGGCCATGGAGAATTGTGATGACATGGTCATGGAACATTGTGATGACAAGAATTCTGGAGCATTGTGATGAAAAGGGCCATGGAGCATTGTGATGACAAGTGTCACGGAGCATTGTAATGAGAGGTTTCATTGTGCACCGTGATGACAAGGGGGATGGAGTATTGTGATGAAACTGGTCCTGGAGCATTGTGATAACAAAAGCCATTGAGCATTGTGTTGACAGGCATCATGGCGCATTGTGAAGAAAGGGGTCATGGGGAATTGTAATGACAATAGAGAAATGTGATGAAAATGGTCAGCAAGCAAATTGATTAAAGTGGTCATTTAGAATTGTCATGAAAAACTATATAGAGCATTGTGATGGCAAAGGTCATGGAGAACTGTGATGACCAGTGTCATGTAGCATTGTGGTGACACGGTCATGGAACTTTGTGATGACAAGAATTATGGAGCATTGTGATGACACGGTCATGGAACATTGTGATGACAAGAATTCTGGAGCATTGTGATGACAAGGGCCATGGAGCATTGTGATGACACGGTCATGGAACATTGTGATGACAAGAATTCTGGAGAATTGTGATGACAAGGGCCATGGAGCATTGTGATGACACGGTCATGGAACATTGTGTTGACAAGAATTCTGGAGCATTGTGATGACAAAGGCCATGGAGCATTGTGATGACAAGTGTCATGGAGCATTGTGATGATAAGAATTCTGGAGCAATATGATGACAAGGGCCATGGAGAATTGTGATGACATGGTCATGGAACATTGTGATGACAAGAATTCTAGAGCATTGTGATGACATTTGTCATGGAGCATTGTAATGAAACTTTTCATTATGCACCGTGATGAGAACGGGGATGGAGTATTGTGATGAAACTGGTCCTGGAGCATTGTGATAACAAAAGCCATTGAGCATTGTGATGATAGGCATCATGGAACATTGTGAAGAAGGGGGTCATGGGAAATTCTAATGACAATAGAGAAATGTGATGAAAATGGTCAGCAAGCAAAGTGATTAAAGTGGTCATTTAGAATTGTCATGAAAAACTATATAGAGCTTTGTGATGACACGGTCATGGAACATTGTGATGACAAGAATTATGGAGCATTGTGATGACAAGGGCCATGGCGCATTGTGATGACACGGTCATGGAACATTGTGATGAAAAGAATTATGGAACATTGTGATGACAAGTGCCATGGAGCATTGTGATGACACGGTCATGGAACATTGTGATGACAAGAATTCTGGAGCATGGTGATGACAAAGACCATGGTGCATTGTGATGACACGGTCATGGAACTTTGTGATGACAAGCAATCTGGAGCATTGTGATGAAAAGGGTCATGGAGCATTGTGATGACACGGTCATGGAACATTGTGATGAGAAGAATTCTGGAGCATTGTGATGCGAAGGGCCATGGAGAATTGTGATGACATGGTCATGGAACATTGTGATGACAAGAATTCTGGAGCATTGTGATGACAAGGGCCATGGAGCATTGTGATGACAAGTGTCACGGAGCATTGTAATGAGAGCTTTCATTGTGCACTGTGATGACAAGGGGGATGGAGTATTGTGATGAAACTGGTCCTGGAGCATTGTGATAACAAAAGCCATTGAGCATTGTGATGACAGGCATCATGGAGCATTGTGAAGAAAGGGGTCATGGGGAATTGTAATGACAATAGAGAAATGTGATGAAAATGGTCAGCAAGCAAATTGATTAAAGTGGTCATTTAGAATTGTCATGAAAAACTATATAGAGCATTGTGATGGCAAAGGTCATGGAGAACTGTGATGACCAGTGTCATGTAGCATTGTGATGACACGGTCATGGAACATTGTGATGACAAGAATTCTGGAGCATTTTAATGACACGGTCATGGAACATTGTGATGACAAGAATTATGGAGCATTTTGATGACACGGTCATGGAACATTGTGATGACAAGAATTATGGAGCATTGTGATGACAAGGGCCATGGTGCATTGTGATGACACGGTCATGGAACTTTGTGATGACAAGCAATCTGGAGCATTGTGAGGAAAAGGGCCATGGAGCATTGTGATGACACGGTCATGGAACATTGTGATGAAAAGAATTCTGGAGCATTGTGATGAGAAGGGCCATGGAGAATTGTGATGACATGGTCATGGAACATGGTGATGACAAGAATTCTGGAGCATTGTGATGACAAGGGCCATGGAGCATTGTGATGACCTGGTCATGGAACATTGTGATGACAAGAATTATGGAGCATTGTGATGACAAGGGCCATGGAGCATTGTGATGACACGGTCATGGAACATTGTGATGACAAGAATTATGGAGCATTGTGATGACAAGGGCCATGGAGCATTGTGATGACATGGTCATCGAACATTGTGATGACAAGAATTCTGGAGCATTGTGATGACAAGGGCCATGGAGCATTGTGATGACACGGTCATGGAACATTGTGATGACAAGAATTCTGGAGCATTGTGATGAAAAGGGCCATGGAGCATTGTGATGACATGGTCATGGAATATTGTGATGACAAGAATTCTGGAGCATTGTGATACGAAGGGCCATGGAGAATTGTGATGACATGGTCATGGAACATTGTGATGACAAGAATTCTGGAGCATTGTGATGAAAAGGGCCATGGAGCATTGTGATGACAAGTGTCACGGAGCATTGTAATGAGAGGTTTCATTGTGCACCGTGATGACAAGGGGGATGGAGTATTGTGATGAAACTGGTCCTGGAGCATTGTGATAACAAAAGCCATTGAGCATTGTGTTGACAGGCAACATGGCGCATTGTGAAGAAAGGGGTCATGGGGAATTGTAATGACAATAGAGAAATGTGATGAAAATGGTCAGCAAGCAAATTGATTAAAGTGGTCATTTAGAATTGTCATGAAAAACTATATAGAGCATTGTGATGGCAAAGGTCATGGAGAACTGTGATGACCAGTGTCATGTAGCATTGTGGTGACACGGTCATGGAACTTTGTGATGACAAGAATTATGGAGCATTGTGATGACACGGTCATGGAACATTGTGATGACAAGAATTATGGAGCATTGTGATGACACGGTCATGGAACATTGTGATGACAAGAATTCTGGAGCATTGTGATGACAAGGACCATGGAGCATTGTGATGACACGGTCATGGAACATTGTGATGACAAGAATTCTGGAGAATTGTGATGACAAGGGCCATGGAGCATTGTGATGACACGGTCATGGAACATTGTGTTGACAAGAATTCTGGAGCATTGTGATGACAAAGGCCATGGAGCATTGTGATGACAAGTGTCATGGAGCATTGTGATGATAAGAATTCTGGAGCAATATGATGACAAGGGCCATGGAGAATTGTGATGACATGGTCATGGAACATTGTGATGACAAGAATTCTAGAGCATTGTGATGACATTTGTCATGGAGCATTGTAATGAAACTTTTCATTATGCACCGTGATGAGAAGGGGGATGGAGTATTGTGATGAAACTGGTCCTGGAGCATTGTGATAACAAAAGCCATTGAGCATTGTGATGATAGGCATCATGGAGCATTGTGAAGAAGGGGGTCATGGGAAATTGTAATGACAATAGAGAAATGTGATGAAAATGGTCAGCAAGCAAAGTGATTAAAGTGGTCATTTAGAATTGTCATGAAAAACTATATAGAGCTTTGTGATGACACGGTCATGGAACATTGTGATGACAAGAATTATGGAGCATTGTGATGACAAGGGCCATGGCGCATTGTGATGACACGGTCATGGAACATTGTGATGAAAAGAATTATGGAACATTGTGATGACAAGTGCCATGGAGCATTGTGATGACACGGTCATGGAACATTGGGATGACAAGAATTCTGGAGCATGGTGATGATAAAGACCATGGTGCATTGTGATGACACGGTCATGGAACTTTGTGATGACAAGCAATCTGGAGCATTGTGATGAAAAGGGTCAAGGAGCATTGTGATGACACGGTCATGGAACATTGTGATGAGAAGAATTCTGGAGCATTGTGATGCGAAGGGCCATGGAGAATTGTGATGACATGGTCATGGAACATTGTGATGACAAGAATTCTGGAGCATTGTGATGACAAGGGCCATGGAGCATTGTGATGACAAGTGTCACGGAGCATTGTAATGAGAGCTTTCATTGTGCACCGTGATGACAAGGGGGATGGAGTATTGTGATGAAACTGGTCCTGGAGCATTGTGATAACAAAAGCCATTGAGCATTGTGATGACAGGCATCATGGAGCATTGTGAAGAAAGGGGTCATGGGGAATTGTAATGACAATAGAGAAATGTGATGAAAATGGTCAGCAAGCAAATTGATTAAAGTGGTCATTTAGAATTGTCATGAAAAACTATATAGAGCATTGTGATGGCAAAGGTCATGGAGAACTGTGATGACCAGTGTCATGTAGCATTGTGATGACACGGTCATGGAACATTGTGATGACAAGAATTGTGGAGCATTGTGATGACACGGTCATGGAACATTGTGATGACAAGAATTATGGAGCATTGTGATGACACGGTCATGGAACATTGTGATGACAAGAATTCTGGAGCATTGTGATGACAAGGGCCATGGAGCATTGTGATGACACGGTCATGGAACATTGTGATGACAAGAATTCTGGAGCATTGTGATGACAAGGGCCATGGAGCATTGTGACGACACGGTCATGGAACATTGTGATGACAAGAATTCTGGAGCATTGTGATGACAAGGGCCATGGAGCATTGTGATGACACGGTCATGGAGCATTGTGATGACAAGAATTCTGGAGAATTGTGATGACAAGGGCCATGGAGAATTGTGATGACATGGTCATGGAACATTGTGATGACAAGAATTCTGGAGCATTTTAATGACACGGTCATGGAACATTGTGATGACAAGAATTATGGAGCATTGTGATGACAAGGGCCATGGTGCATTGTGATGACACGGTCATGGAACTTTGTGATGACAAGCAATCTGGAGCATTGTGATGAAAAGGGCCATGGAGCATTGTGATGACACGGTCATGGAACATTGTGATGACAAGAATTCTGGAGCATTGTGATGAGGAGGGCCATGGAGAATTGTGATGACATGGTCATGGAACATGGTGATGACAAGAATTCTGGAGCATTGTGATGACAAGGGCCATGGAGCATTGTGATGACACGGTCATGGAACATTATGATGACAAGAATTCTGGAGAATTGTGATGACAAGGGCCATGGAGCATTGTGATGACCTGGTCATGGAACATTGTGATGACAAGAATTCTGGAGCATTTTGATGACACGGTCATGGAACATTGTGCTGACAAGAATTATGGAGCATTGTGATGACAAGGGCCATGGTGCATTGTGATGACACGGTCATGGAACATTGTGATGACAAGAATTATGGAGCATTGTGATGACAAGGGCCATGGAGCATTGTGATGACACGGTCATGGAACATTGTGATGACAAGAATTATTGAGAATTGTGATGACAAGGGCCATGGAGCATTGTGATGACATGGTCATCGAACATTGTGATGACAAGAATTCTGGAGCATTGTGATGACAAGGGCCATGGAGCATTGTGATGACACGGTCATGGAACATTGTGATGACAAGAATTCTGGAGCATTGTGATGACAAAGGCCATGGAGCATTGTGATGACAAGTGTCATGGAGCATTGTGATGATAAGAATTCTGGAGCAATATGATGACAAGGGTCTTGGGGAATTGTGATGACATGGTCATGGAACATTGTGATGACAAGAATTCTAGAGCATTGTAATGAAATTTTTCATTGTGCACCGTGATGAGAAGGGGGATGGAGTATTGTGATGAAACTGGCCCTGGAGCATTGTGATAACAAAAGCCATTGAGCATTGTGATGACAGGCATCATGGAGCATTGTGAAGAAAGGGGTCATGGGGAATTGTAATGACAATAGAGAAATGTGATGAAAATGGTCAGCAAGCAAATTGATTAAAGTGGTCATTTAGAATTGTCATGAAAAACTATATAGAGCATTGTGATGGCAAAGGTCATGGAGAACTGTGATGACCAGTGTCATGTAGCATTGTGATGACACGGTCATGGAACATTGTGATGACAAGAATTATGGAGCATTGTGATGACACGGTCATGGAACATTGTGATGACAAGAATTATGGAGCATTGTGATGACATGGTCATGGAACATTGTGATGACAATAATTCTGGAGCATTGTGATGACAAGGGCCATGGAGAATTGTGATGACACGGTCATGGAACATTGTGATGACAAGAATTCTGGAGCATGGTGATGACAAAGGCCATGGTGCATTGTGATGACACGGTCATGGAACTTTGTGATGACAAGAATTCTGGAGCATTGTGATGCGAAGGGCCAAGGAGAATTGTGATAATATGGTCATGGAACATGGTGATGACAAGAATTCTGGAGCATTGTGATGACAAGGGCCATGGAGCATTGTGATGACAAGTGTCACGGAGCATTGTAATGAGAGGTTTCATTGTGCACCGTGATGACAAGGGGGATGGAGTATTGTGATGAAACTGGTCCTGGAGCATTGTGATAACAAAAGCCATTGAGCATTGTGATGACAGGCATCATGGAGCATTGTGAAGAAAGGGGTCATGGGGAATTGTAATGACAATAGAGAAATGTGATGAAAATGGTCAGCAAGCAAATTGATTAAAGTGGTCATTTAGAATTGTCATGAAAAACTATATAGAGCATTGTGATGGCAAAGGTCATGGAGAACTGTGATGACCAGTGTCATGTAGCATTGTGATGACACGGTCATGGAACATTGTGATGACAATAATTGTGGAGCATTGTGATGACACGGTCATGGAACATTGTGATGACAAGAATTATGGAGCATTGTGATGACACGGTCATGGAGCATTGTGATGACAAGAATTCTGGAGAATTGTGATGACAAGGGCCATGGAGAATTGTGATGACATGGTCATGGAACATTGTGATGACAAGAATTCTGGAGCATTTTAATGACACGGTCATGGAACATTGTGATGACAAGAATTATGGAGCATTGTGATGACAAGGGCCATGGTGCATTGTGATGACACGGTCATGGAACTTTGTGATGACAAGCAATCTGGAGCATTGTGATGAAAAGGGCCATGGAGCATTGTGATGACACGGTCATGGAACATTGTGATGACAAGAATTCTGGAGCATTGTGATGAGAAGGGCCATGGAGAATTGTGATGACATGGTCATGGAACATGGTGATGACAAGAATTCTGGAGCATAGTGATGACAAGGGCCATGGAGCATTGTGATGACACAGTCATGGAACATTGTGATGACAAGAATTCTGGAGAATTGTGATGACAAGGGCCATGGAGCATTGTGATGACCTGGTCATGGAACATTGTGATGACAAGAATTCGGGAGCATTTTGATGACACGGTCATGGAACATTGTGATGACAAGAATTATGGAGCATTGTGATGACAAGGTCCATGGTGCATTGTGATGACACGGTCATGGAACATTGTGATGACAAGTATTATGGAGCATTGTGATGACACGGTCATGGAACATTGTGATGACAAGAATTCTGGAGCATGGTGATGACAAAGCCCATGGTGCATTGTGATGACACGGTCATGGAACTTTGTGATGACAAGCAATCTGGAGCATTGTGATGAAAAGGGCCATGGAGCATTGTGATGACACGGTCATGGAACATTGTGATGACAAGAATTCAGGAGCATTGTGATGCGAAGGGCCATGGAGAATTGTGATGACATGGTCATGGAACATGGTGATGACAAGAATTCTGGAGCATTGTGATGACAAGGGCCATGGAGCATTTTGATGACAAGTGTCACGGAGCATTGTAATGAGAGGTTTCATTGTGCACCGCGATGACAAGGGGGATGGAGTATTGTGATGAAACTGATCCTGGAGCATTGTGATAACAAAAGCCATTGAGCATTGTGATGACAGGCATCATGGAGCATTGTGAAGAAAGGGGTCATGGGGAATTGTAATGACAATAGAGAAATGTGATGAAAATGGTCAGCAAGCAAATTGATTAAAGTGGTCATTTAGAATTGTCATGAAAAACTATATAGAGCATTGTGATGGCAAAGGTCATGGAGAACTGTGATGACCAGTGTCATGTAGCATTGTGATGACACGGTCATGGAACATTGTGATGACAAGAATTGTGGAGCATTGTGGTGACACGGTCATGGAACATTGTGATGACAAGAATTATGGAGCATTGTGATGACACGGTCATGGAACATTGTGATGACAAGAATTATGGAGCATTGTGATGACACGGTCATGGAACATTGTGATGACAAGAATTCTGGAGCATTGTGATGACAAGGGCCATGGAGCATTGTGATGACACGGTCATGGAACATTGTGATGACAACAATTCTGGAGAATTGTGATGACAAGGGCCATGGAGCATTGTGATGACACGGTCATGGAACATTGTGATGACAGGAATTCTGGAGCATTGTGATGACAAGGGCCATGGAGCATTGTGGTGACACGGTCATGGAACATTGTGATGACAAGAATTATGGAGCATTGTGATGACACGGTCATGGAACATTGTGATGACAAGAATTATGGAGCATTGTGATGACAAGGGCCATGGAGCATTGTGATGACACGGTCATGGAACATTGTGATGAGAAGAATTCTGGAGCATTGTGATGACAAGGGCCATGGACCATTGTGATGACACGGTCATGGAACATTATGATGACAAGAATTCTGGAGCATTGTGATGACAAGGGCCATGGAGCATTGTGATGACACGGTCATGGAACATTGTGATGACAAGAATTCTGGAGAATTGTGATGACAAGGGCCATGGAGCATTGTGATGACATGGTCATGGAACATTGTGATGACAAGAATTCTGGAGCATTTTAATGACACGGTCATGGAACATTGTGATGACAAGAATTATGGAGCATTGTGATGACAAGGGCCATGGTGCATTGTGATGACACGGTCATGGAACATTGTGATGACATAAATTCTGGAGCATTGTGATGAGAATGGCCATAGAGAATTGTGATGACATGGTCATGGAACATGGTGATGACAAGAATTCTGGAGCATTGTGATGACACGTTCATGGAACTTTGTGATGACAAGCAATCTGGAGCATTGTGATGAAAAGGGCCATGGAGCATTGTGATGACACGGTCATGGAACATTGTGATGACAAGAATTCTGGAGCATTGTGATGCGAAGGACCATGGAGATTTGTGATAATATGGTCATGGAACATGGTGATGACAAGAATTCTGGAGCATTGTGATGACAAGGGCCATGGAGCATTGTGATGACACGGTCATGGAACTTTGTGATGACAAGAATTCTGGAGCATGGTGATGACAAAGGCCATGGTGCATTGTGATGACACGGTCATGGAACTTTGTGATGACAAGAATTCTGGAGCATTGTGATGCGAAGGGCCAAGGAGAATTGTGATAATATGGTCATGGAACATGGTGATGACAAGAATTCTGGAGCATTGTGATGACAAGGGCCATGGAGCATTGTGATGACAAGTGTCACGGAGCATTGTAATGAGAGGTTTCATTGTGCACCGTGATGACAAGGGGGATGGAGTATTGTGATGAAACTGGTCCTGGAGCATTGTGATAACAAAAGCCATTGAGCATTGTGATGACAGGCATCATGGAGCATTGTGAAGAAAGGGGTCATGGGGAATTGTAATGACAATAGAGAAATGTGATGAAAATGGTCAGCAAGCAAATTGATTAAAGTGGTCATTTAGAATTGTCATGAAAAACTATATAGAGCATTGTGATGGCAAAGGTCATGGAGAACTGTGATGACCAGTGTCATGTAGCATTGTGATGACACGGTCATGGAACATTGTGATGACAATAATTGTGGAGCATTGTGATGACACGGTCATGGAACATTGTGATGACAAGAATTATGGAGCATTGTGATGACACGGTCATGGAGCATTGTGATGACAAGAATTCTGGAGAATTGTGATGACAAGGGCCATGGAGAATTGTGATGACATGGTCATGGAACATTGTGATGACAAGAATTCTGGAGCATTTTAATGACACGGTCATGGAACATTGTGATGACAAGAATTATGGAGCATTGTGATGACAAGGGCCATGGTGCATTGTGATGACACGGTCATGGAACTTTGTGATGACAAGCAATCTGGAGCATTGTGATGAAAAGGGCCATGGAGCATTGTGATGACACGGTCATGGAACATTGTGATGACAAGAATTCTGGAGCATTGTGATGAGAAGGGCCATGGAGAATTGTGATGACATGGTCATGGAACATGGTGATGACAAGAATTCTGGAGCATAGTGATGACAAGGGCCATGGAGCATTGTGATGACACAGTCATGGAACATTGTGATGACAAGAATTCTGGAGAATTGTGATGACAAGGGCCATGGAGCATTGTGATGACCTGGTCATGGAACATTGTGATGACAAGAATTCGGGAGCATTTTGATGACACGGTCATGGAACATTGTGATGACAAGAATTATGGAGCATTGTGATGACAAGGTCCATGGTGCATTGTGATGACACGGTCATGGAACATTGTGATGACAAGTATTATGGAGCATTGTGATGACACGGTCATGGAACATTGTGATGACAAGAATTCTGGAGCATGGTGATGACAAAGCCCATGGTGCATTGTGATGACACGGTCATGGAACTTTGTGATGACAAGCAATCTGGAGCATTGTGATGAAAAGGGCCATGGAGCATTGTGATGACACGGTCATGGAACATTGTGATGACAAGAATTCAGGAGCATTGTGATGCGAAGGGCCATGGAGAATTGTGATGACATGGTCATGGAACATGGTGATGACAAGAATTCTGGAGCATTGTGATGACAAGGGCCATGGAGCATTTTGATGACAAGTGTCACGGAGCATTGTAATGAGAGGTTTCATTGTGCACCGCGATGACAAGGGGGATGGAGTATTGTGATGAAACTGATCCTGGAGCATTGTGATAACAAAAGCCATTGAGCATTGTGATGACAGGCATCATGGAGCATTGTGAAGAAAGGGGTCATGGGGAATTGTAATGACAATAGAGAAATGTGATGAAAATGGTCAGCAAGCAAATTGATTAAAGTGGTCATTTAGAATTGTCATGAAAAACTATATAGAGCATTGTGATGGCAAAGGTCATGGAGAACTGTGATGACCAGTGTCATGTAGCATTGTGATGACACGGTCATGGAACATTGTGATGACAAGAATTGTGGAGCATTGTGGTGACACGGTCATGGAACATTGTGATGACAAGAATTATGGAGCATTGTGATGACACGGTCATGGAACATTGTGATGACAAGAATTATGGAGCATTGTGATGACACGGTCATGGAACATTGTGATGACAAGAATTCTGGAGCATTGTGATGACAAGGGCCATGGAGCATTGTGATGACACGGTCATGGAACATTGTGATGACAACAATTCTGGAGAATTGTGATGACAAGGGCCATGGAGCATTGTGATGACACGGTCATGGAACATTGTGATGACAGGAATTCTGGAGCATTGTGATGACAAGGGCCATGGAGCATTGTGGTGACACGGTCATGGAACATTGTGATGACAAGAATTATGGAGCATTGTGATGACACGGTCATGGAACATTGTGATGACAAGAATTATGGAGCATTGTGATGACAAGGGCCATGGAGCATTGTGATGACACGGTCATGGAACATTGTGATGAGAAGAATTCTGGAGCATTGTGATGACAAGGGCCATGGACCATTGTGATGACACGGTCATGGAACATTATGATGACAAGAATTCTGGAGCATTGTGATGACAAGGGCCATGGAGCATTGTGATGACACGGTCATGGAACATTGTGATGACAAGAATTCTGGAGAATTGTGATGACAAGGGCCATGGAGCATTGTGATGACATGGTCATGGAACATTGTGATGACAAGAATTCTGGAGCATTTTAATGACACGGTCATGGAACATTGTGATGACAAGAATTATGGAGCATTGTGATGACAAGGGCCATGGTGCATTGTGATGACACGGTCATGGAACATTGTGATGACATAAATTCTGGAGCATTGTGATGAGAATGGCCATAGAGAATTGTGATGACATGGTCATGGAACATGGTGATGACAAGAATTCTGGAGCATTGTGATGACACGTTCATGGAACTTTGTGATGACAAGCAATCTGGAGCATTGTGATGAAAAGGGCCATGGAGCATTGTGATGACACGGTCATGGAACATTGTGATGACAAGAATTCTGGAGCATTGTGATGCGAAGGGCCATGGAGAATTGTGATAATATGGTCATGGAACATGGTGATGACAAGAATTCTGGAGCATTGTGATGACAAGGGCCATGGAGCATTGTGATGACAAGTGTCACGGAGCATTGTAATGAGAGGTTTCATTGTGCACCGTGATGACAAGGGGGATGGAGTATTGTGATGAAACTGGTCCTGGAGCATTGTGATAAGAAAAGCCATTGAGCATTGTGATGACAGGCATCATGGAGCATTGTGAAGAAAGGGGTTATGGGGAATTGTAATGACAATAGAGAAATGTGATGAAAATGGTCAGCAAGCAAATTGATTAAAGTGGTCATTTAGAATTGTCAAGAAAAACTATATAGAGCATTGTGATGGCAAAGGTCATGGAGAACTGTGATGACCAGTGTCATGTAGCATTGTGATGACACGGTCATGGAACATTGTGATGACAAGAATTATGGAGCATTGTGATGACACGGTCATGGAACATTGTGATGACAAGAATTATGGAGCATTGTGATGACACGGTCATGGAACATTGTGATGACAAGAATTCTGGAGCATTGTGATGACAAGGGCCATGGAGCATTGTGATGACACGGTCATGGAACATTGTGATGACAAGAATTCTGGAGCATTGTGATGACAAGGGCCATGGAGCACTGTGGTGACATGGTCATGGAACATTGTGATGACAAGAATTCTGGAGCATTGTGATGACACGGTCATAGAACATTGTGATGACAAGAATTATGGAGCATTGTGATGACACGGTCATGGAACACTGTGATGACAAGAATTCTGGAGCATTGTGATGACAAGGGCCATGGAGCATTGTGATGACACGGTCATGGATCATTGTGATGACAAGAATTCTGGAGCATGATGATGACAAAGCCCATGGTGCATTGTGATGACACGGTCATGGAACTTTGTGATGACAAGGAATCTGGAGCATTGTGATGAAAAGGGCCATGGAGCATTGTGATGACACGGTCATGGAATATTGTGATGACAAGAATTCTGGAGCATTGTGATGCGAAGGGCCATGGAGAATTGTGATGACATGGTCATGGAACATGGTGATGACAAGAATTCTGGAGCATTGTGATGACAAGGGCTATGGAGCATTGTGATGACAAGTGTCACGGAGCATTGTAATGAGAGGTTTCATTGTGCACCGCGATGACAAGGGGGATGGAGTACTGTGATGAAACTGGTCCTGGAGCATTGTGATAACAAAAGCCATTGAGCATTGTGATGACAGGCATCATGGAGCATTGTGAAGAAAGGGGTCATGGGGAATTGTAATGACAATAGAGAAATGTGATGAAAATGGTCAGCAAGCAAATTGATTAAAGTGGTCATTTAGAATTGTCATGAAAAACTATATAGAGCATTGTGATGGCAAAGGTCATGGAGAACTGTGATGACCACTGTCATGTAGCATTGTGATGACACGGTCATGGAACATTGTGATGACAAGAATTGTGGAGCATTGTGGTGACACGGTCATGGAACATTGTGATGACAAGAATTATGGAGCATTGTGATGACACGGTCATGGAACATTGTGATGACAAGAATTATGGAGCATTGTGATGACACGGTCATGGAACATTGTGATGACCAGAATTCTGGAGCATTGTGATGACAAGGGCCATGGAGCATTGTGATGACACGGTCATGGAACATTGTGATGACAAGAATTCTGGAGAATTGTGATGACAAGGGCCATGGAGCATTGTGATGACACGGTCATGGAATATTGTGATGACAAGAATTCTGGAGCATTGTGATGACAAGGGCCATGGAGCATTGTGGTGACACGGTCATGGAACATTGTGATGACAAGAATTATGGAGCATTGTGATGACACGGTCATGGAACATTGTGATGACAAGAATTATGGAGCATTGTGATGACACGGTTATGGAACATTGTGATGACAAGAATTCTGGAGCATTGTGATGACAAGGGTCATGGAGCATTGTGATGACAAGGGTCATGGAGCATTGTGATGACACGGTCATGGAACATTGTGATGACAAGAATTCTAGAGCATTGTGATGACAAGGGCCATGGAGCATTGTGATGACAGGGTCAAGGAACATTGTGATGACAAGAATTCTGGAGCATTGTGATGACAAGGGCCATGGAGCATTGTGATGACACGGTCATGGAACATTGTGATGACAAGAATTCTGGAGTATTGTGATGACAAGGGCCATGGAGCATTGTGATGACATGGTCATGGAACATTGTGATGACAAGAATTCTGGAGCATTTTAATGACACGGTCATGGAACATTATGATGACAAGAATTATGGAGCATGGTGATGACAAGGGCCATGGTGCATTGTGATGACACGGTCATGGAACATTGTGATGACAATAATTCTGGAGCATTGTGATGAGAAGGACCATGGAGAATTGTGATGACATGGTCATGGAACATGGTGATGACAAGAATTCTGGAGCATTGTGATGACACGGTCATGGAACATTGTGATGACAAGAATTCTGGAGCATGGTGATGACAAAGGCCATGGTGCATTGTGATGACACGGTCATGGAACTTTGTGATGACAAGCAATCTGGAGCATTGTGATGAAAAGGGCCATGGAGCATTGTGATGACACGGTCATGGAACATTGTGATGACAAGAATTCTGGAGCATTGTGATGCGAAGGGCCATGGAGCATTGTGATGACATGGTCATGGAACATGGTGATGACAAGAATTCTGGAGCATTGTGATGACAAGGGCCATGGAGCATTGTGATGACAAGTGTCACGGAGCATTGTAATGAGAGGTTTCATTGTGCACCGTGATGACAAGGGGGATGGAGTATTGTGATGAAACTGGTCCTGGAGCATTGTGATAACAAAAGCCATTGAGCATTGTGATGACAGGCATCATGGAGCATTGTGAAGAAAGGGGTCATGGGGAATTGTAATGACAATAGAGAAATGTGATGAAAATGGTCAGCAAGCAAATTGATTAAAGTGGTCATTTAGAATTGTCATGAAAAACTATATAGAGCATTGTGATGGCAAAGGTCATGGAGAACTGTGATGACCAGTGTCATGTAGCATTGTGATGACACGGTCATGGAACATTGTGATGACAAGAATTGTGGAGCATTGTGGTGACACGGTCATGGAACATTGTGATGACAAGAATTATGGAGCATTGTGATGACACGGTCATGGAACATTGTGATGACAAGAATTATGTTGCATTGTGATGACATGGTCATGGAACATTGTGATGACAAGAATTCTGGAGCATTGTGATGACAAGGGCCATGGAGCATTGTGATGACACGGTCATGGAACATTGTGATGACAAGAATTCTGGAGAATTGTGATGACAAGGGCCATGGAGCATTGTGATGACACGGTCATGGAACATTGTGATGACAAGAATTCTGGAGAATTGTGATGACAAGGGCCATGAAGCATTGTGATGACACGGTCATGGAATATTGTGATGACAAGAATTCTGGAGCATTGTGATGACAAGGGCCATGGAGCATTGTGGTGACACGGTCATGGAACATTGTGATGACAAGAATTATGGAGCATTGTGATGACACGGTCATGGAACATTGTGATGACAAGAATTATGGAGCATTGTGATGACATGGTCATGGAACATTGTGATGACAATAATTCTGGAGCATTGTGATGACAAGGGCCATGGAAAATTGTGATGACACGGTCATGGAACATTGTGATGACAAGAATTCTGGAGCATGGTGATGACAAAGGCCATGGTGCATTGTGATGACACGGTCATGGAACTTTGTGATGACAAGCAATCTGGAGCATTGTGATGAAAAGGGCCATGGAGCATTGTGATGACACGGTCATGGAACATTGTGATGACAAGAATTCTGGAGCATTGTGATGCGAAGGGCCAAGGAGAATTGTGATAATATGGTCATGGAACATGGTGATGACAAGAATTCTGGAGCATTGTGATGACAAGGGCCATGGAGCATTGTGATGACAAGTGTCACGGAGCATTGTAATGAGAGGTTTCATTGTGCACCGTGATGACAAGGGGGATGGAGTATTGTGATGAAACTGGTCCTGGAACATTGTGATAACAAAAGCCATTGAGCATTGTGATGACAGGCATCATGGAGCATTGTGAAGAAAGGGGTTATGGGGAATTGTAATGACAATAGAGAAATGTGATGAAAATGGTCAGCAAGCAAATTGATTAAAGTGGTCATTTAGAATTGTCATGAAAATCTATATAGAGCATTGTGATGGCAAAGGTCATGGAGAACTGTGATGACCAGTGTCATGTAGCATTGTGATGACATGGTCATGGAACATTGTGATGACAAGAATTACGGAGCATTGTGATGACATGGTCATGGAACATTGTGATGACAAGAATTCTGGAGCATTGTAATGACAAGGGCCATGGAGCATTGTGATGACACGGTCATGGAACTTTGTGATGACAAGAATTCTGGAGCATTGTGATGACAAGGGCCATGGAGCATTGTGGTGACATGGTCATGGAACATTGTGATGACAAGAATTCTGGAGCATTGTGATGACACGGTCATAGAACATTGTGATGACAAGAATTATGGAGCATTGTGATGACACGGTCATGGAACACTGTGATGACAAGAATTCTGGAGCATTGTGATGACAAGGGCCATGGAGCATTGTGATGACACGGTCATGGAACATTGTGATGACAAGAATTCTGGAGCATTGTGATGACAAGGGCCATGAACCATTGTGATGACACGGTCTTGGAACATTGTGATGACAAGAATTCTGGAGCATTGTGATGACAAGGGCCATGCAGCATTGTGATGACACGGTCATGGAACATTGTGATGACAAGAATTCTGGAGCATGGTGATGACAAAGCCCATGGTGCATTGTGATGACACGGTCATGGAACTTTGTGATGACAAGCAATATGGAGCATTGTGATGAAAAGGGCCATGGAGCATTGTGATGACACGGTCATGGAACATTGTGATGACAAGAATTCTGGAGCATTGTGATGCGAAGGGCCATGGAGAATTGTGATGACATGGTCATGGAACATGGTGATGACAAGAATTCTGGAGCATTGTGATGACAAGGGCCATGGAGCATTGTGATGACAAGTGTCACGGAGCATTGTAATGAGAGGTTTCATTGTGCACCGCGATGACAAGGGGGATGGAGTATTGTGATGAAACTGGTCCTGGAGCATTGTGATAACAAAAGCCATTGAGCATTGTGATGACAGGCATCATGGAGCATTGTGAAGAAAGGGGTCATGGGGAATTGTAATGACAATAGAGAAATGTGATGAAAATGGTCAGCAAGCAAATTGATTAAAGTGGTCATTTAGAATTGTCATGAAAAACTATATAGAGCATTGTGATGGCAAAGGTCATGGAGAACTGTGATGACCAGTGTCATGTAGCATTGTGATGACACGGTCATGGAACATTGTGATGACAAGAATTGTGGAGCATTGTGGTGACACGGTCATGGAACATTGTGATGACAAGAATTATGGAGCATTGTGATGACACGGTCATGGAACATTGTGATGACAAGAATTATGGAGCATTGTGATGACACGGTCATGGAACATTGTGATGACAAGAATTCTGGAGCATTGTGATGACAAGGGCCATGGAGCATTGTGATGACACGGTCATGGAACATTGTGATGACAAGAATTCTGGAGAATTGTGATGACAAGGGCCATGGAGCATTGTGATGACACGGTCATGGAACATTGTGATGACAGGAATTCTGGAGCATTGTGATGACAAGGGCCATGGAGCATTGTGGTGACACGGTCATGGAACATTGTGATGACAAGAATTATGGAGCATTGTGATGACACGGTCATGGAACATTGTGATGACAAGAATTATGGAGCATTGTGATGACAAGGGCCATGGAGCATTGTGATGACACGGTCATGGAACATTGTGATGACAAGAATTCTGGAGCATTGTGATGACAAGGGCCATGGACCATTGTGATGACACGGTCATGGAACATTATGATGACAAGAATTCTGGAGCATTGTGATGACAAGGGCCATGGAGCATTGTGATGACACAGTCATGGAACATTGTGATGAAAAGAATTCTGGAGAATTGTGATGACAAGGGCCATGGAGCATTGTGATGACATGGTCATGGAACATTGTGATGACAAGAATTCTGGAGCATTTTAATGACACGGTCATGGAACATTGTGATGACAAGAATTATGGAGCATTGTGATGACAAGGGCCATGGTGCATTGTGATGACACGGTCATGGAACATTGTGATGACATGAATTCTGGAGCATTGTGATGAGAATGGCCATAGTGAATTGTGATGACATGGTCATGGAACATGGTGATGACAAGAATTCTGGAGCATTGTGATGACACGTTCATGGAACTTTGTGATGACAAGCAATCTGGAGCATTGTGATGAAAAGGGCCATGGAGCATTGTGATGACACGGTCATGGAACATTGTGATGACAAGAATTCTGGAGCATTGTGATGCGAAGGGCCATGGAGAATTGTGATAATATGGTCATGGAACATGGTGATGACAAGAATTCTGGAGCATTGTGATGACAAGGGCCATGGAGCATTGTGATGACAAGTGTCACGGAGCATTGTAATGAGAGGTTTCATTGTGCACCGTGATGACAAGGGGGATGGAGTATTGTGATGAAACAGGTCCTGGAGCATTGTGATAAGAAAAGCCATTGAGCATTGTGATGACAGGCATCATGGAGCATTGTGAAGAAAGGGGTTATGGGGAATTGTAATGAGAATAGAGAAATGTGATGAAAATGGTCAGCAAGCAAATTGATTAAAGTGGTCATTTAGAATTGTCATGAAAAACTATATAGAGCATTGTGATGGCAAAGGTCATGGAGAACTGTGATGACCAGTGTCATGTAGCATTGTGATGACACGGTCATGGAAAATTGTGATGACAAGAATTATGGAGCATTGTGATGACACGGTCATGGAACATTGTGATGACAAGAATTATGGAGCATTGTGATGACATGGTCATGGAACATTGTGATGACAATAATTCTGGAGCATTGTGATGACAAGAGCCATGGAAAATTGTGATGACACGGTCATGGAACATTGTGATGACAAGAATTCTGGAGCATGGTGATGACAAAGGCCATGGTGCATTGTGATGACACGGTCATGGAACTTTGTGATGACAAGCAATCTGGAGCATTGTGATGAAAAGGGCCATGGAGCATTGTGATGACACGGTCATGGAACATTGTGATGACAAGAATTCTGGAGCATTGTGATGCGAAGGGCCAAGGAGAATTGTGATAATATGGTCATGGAACATGGTGATGACAAGAATTCTGGAGCATTGTGATGACAAGGGCCATGGAGCATTGTGATGACAAGTGTCACGGAGCATTGTAATGAGAGGTTTCATTGTGCACCGTGATGACAAGGGGGATGGAGTATTGTGATGAAACTGGTCCTGGAGCATTGTGATAACAAAAGCCATTGAGCATTGTGATGACAGGCATCATGGAGCATTGTGAAGAAAGGGGTTATGGGGAATTGTAATGACAATAGATAAATGTGATGAAAATGGTCAGCAAGCAAATTGATTAAAGTGGTCATTTAGAATTGTCATGAAAATCTATATAGAGCATTGTGATGGCAAAGGTCATGGAGAACTGTGATGACCAGTGTCATGTAGCATTGTGATGACATGGTCATGGAACATTGTGATGACAAGAATTACCTAGCATTGTGATGACACGGTCATGGAACATTGTGATGACAAGAATAATGGAGCATTGTGATGACACGGTCATGGAACATTGTGATGAAAAGAATTCTGGAGCATTGTAATGACAAGGGCCATGGAGCATTGTGATGACACGGTCATGGAACATTGTGATGACAAGAATTCTGGAGCATTGTGATGACAAGGGCCATGGAGCATTGTGGTGACATGGTCATGGAACATTGTGATGACAAGAATTCTGGAGCATTGTGATGACACGGTCATAGAACATTGTGATGACAAGAATTATGGAGCATTGTGATGACACGGTCATGGAACACTGTGATGACAAGAATTCTGGAGCATTGTGATGACAAGGGCCATGGAGCATTGTGATGACACGGTCATGGAACATTGTGATGACAAGAATTCTGGAGCATTTTGATGACAAGGGCCATGAAGCATTGTGATGACACGGTCTTGGAACATTGTGATGACAAGAATTCTGGAGCATTGTGATGACAAGGGCCATGCAGCATTGTGATGACACGGTCATGGAACATTGTGATGACAAGAATTCTGGAGCATGGTGATGACAAAGCCCATGGTGCATTGTGATGACACGGTCATGGAACTTTGTGATGACAAGCAATCTGGAGCATTGTGATGAAAAGGGCCATGGAGCATTGTGATGACACGGTCATGGAACATTGTGATGACAAGAATTCTGGAGCATTGTGATGCGAAGGGCCATGGAGAATTGTGATGACATGGTCATGGAACATGGTGATGACAAGAATTCTGGAGCATTGTGATGACAAGGGCCATGGAGCATTGTGATGACAAGTGTCACGGAGCATTGTAATGAGAGGTTTCATTGTGCACCGCGATGACAAGGGGGATGGAGTATTGTGATGAAACTGGTCCTGGAGCATTGTGATAACAAAAGCCATTGAGCATTGTGATGACAGGCATCATGGAGCATTGTGAAGAAAGGGGTCATGGGGAATTGTAATGACAATAGAGAAATGTGATGAAAATGGTCAGCAAGCAAATTGATTAAAGTGGTCATTTAGAATTGTCATGAAAAACTATATAGAGCATTGTGATGGCAAAGGTCATGGAGAACTGTGATGACCAGTGTCATGTAGCATTGTGATGACACGGTCATGGAACATTGTGATGACAAGAATTGTGGAGCATTGTGGTGACACGGTCATGGAACATTGTGATGACAAGAATTATGGAGCATTGTGATGACACGGTCATGGAACATTGTGATGACAAGAATTATGGAGCATTGTGATGACACGGTCATGGAACATTGTGATGACAAGAATTCTGGAGCATTGTGATGACAAGGGCCATGGAGCATTGTGATGACACGGTCATGGAACATTGTGATGACAAGAATTCTGGAGAATTGTGATGACAAGGGCCATGGAGCATTGTGATGACACGGTCATGGAACATTGTGATGACAGGAATTCTGGAGCATTGTGATGACAAGGGCCATGGAGCATTGTGGTGACACGGTCATGGAACATTGTGATGACAAGAATTATGGAGCATTGTGATGACACGGTCATGGAACATTGTGATGACAAGAATTATGGAGCATTGTGATGACAAGGGCCATGGAGCATTGTGATGACACGGTCATGGAACATTGTGATGAGAAGAATTCTGGAGCATTGTGATGACAAGGGCCATGGACCATTGTGATGACACGGTCATGGAACATTATGATGACAAGAATTCTGGAGCATTGTGATGACAAGGGCCATGGAGCATTGTGATGACACGGTCATGGAACATTGTGATGACAAGAATTCTGGAGAATTGTGATGACAAGGGCCATGGAGCATTGTGATGACATGGTCATGGAACATTGTGATGACAAGAATTCTGGAGCATTGTGATACGAAGGGCCATGGAGAATTGTGATGACATGGTCATGGAACATTGTGATGACAAGAATTCTGGAGCATTGTGATGAAAAGGGCCATGGAGCATTGTGATGACAAGTGTCACGGAGCATTGTAATGAGAGGTTTCATTGTGCACCGTGATGACAAGGGGGATGGAGTATTGTGATGAAACTGGTCCTGGAGCATTGTGATAACAAAAGCCATTGAGCATTGTGTTGACAGTCATCATGGCGCATTGTGAAGAAAGGGGTCATGGGGAATTGTAATGACAATAGAGAAATGTGATGAAAATGGTCAGCAAGCAAATTGATTAAAGTGGTCATTTAGAATTGTCATGAAAAACTATATAGAGCATTGTGATGGCAAAGGTCATGGAGAACTGTGATGACCAGTGTCATGTAGCATTGTGGTGACACGGTCATGGAACTTTGTGATGACAAGAATTATGGAGCATTGTGATGACACGGTCATGGAACATTGTGATGACAAGAATTATGGAGCATTGTGATGACACGGTCATGGAACATTGTGATGACAAGAATTCTGGAGCATTGTGATGACAAGGACCATGGAGCATTGTGATGACACGGTCATGGAACATTGTGATGACAAGAATTCTGGAGAATTGTGATGACAAGGGCCATGGAGCATTGTGATGACACGGTCATGGAACATTGTGTTGACAAGAATTCTGGAGCATTGTGATGACAAAGGCCATGGAGCATTGTGATGACAAGTGTCATGGAGCATTGTGATGATAAGAATTCTGGAGCAATATGATGACAAGGGCCATGGAGAATTGTGATGACATGGTCATGGAACATTGTGATGACAAGAATTCTAGAGCATTGTGATGACATTTGTCATGGAGCATTGTAATGAAACTTTTCATTATGCACCGTGATGAGAAGGGGGATGGAGTATTGTGATGAAACTGGTCCTGGAGCATTGTGATAACAAAAGCCATTGAGCATTGTGATGATAGGCATCATGGAGCATTGTGAAGAAGGGGGTCATGGGAAATTGTAATGACAATAGAGAAATGTGATGAAAATGGTCAGCAAGCAAAGTGATTAAAGTGGTCATTTAGAATTGTCATGAAAAACTATATAGAGCTTTGTGATGACACGGTCATGGAACATTGTGATGACAAGAATTATGGAGCATTGTGATGACAAGGGCCATGGCGCATTGTGATGACACGGTCATGGAACATTGTGATGAAAAGAATTATGGAACATTGTGATGACAAGTGCCATGGAGCATTGTGATGACACGGTCATGGAACATTGGGATGACAAGAATTCTGGAGCATGGTGATGATAAAGACCATGGTGCATTGTGATGACACGGTCATGGAACTTTGTGATGACAAGCAATCTGGAGCATTGTGATGAAAAGGGTCAAGGAGCATTGTGATGACACGGTCATGGAACATTGTGATGAGAAGAATTCTGGAGCATTGTGATGCGAAGGGCCATGGAGAATTGTGATGACATGGTCATGGAACATTGTGATGACAAGAATTCTGGAGCATTGTGATGACAAGGGCCATGGAGCATTGTGATGACAAGTGTCACGGAGCATTGTAATGAGAGCTTTCATTGTGCACCGTGATGACAAGGGGGATGGAGTATTGTGATGAAACTGGTCCTGGAGCATTGTGATAACAAAAGCCATTGAGCATTGTGATGACAGGCATCATGGAGCATTGTGAAGAAAGGGGTCATGGGGAATTGTAATGACAATAGAGAAATGTGATGAAAATGGTCAGCAAGCAAATTGATTAAAGTGGTCATTTAGAATTGTCATGAAAAACTATATAGAGCATTGTGATGGCAAAGGTCATGGAGAACTGTGATGACCAGTGTCATGTAGCATTGTGATGACACGGTCATGGAACACTGTGATGACAAGAATTGTGGAGCATTGTGATGACACGGTCATGGAACATTGTGATGACAAGAATTATGGAGCATTGTGATGACACGGTCATGGAACATTGTGATGACAAGAATTCTGGAGCATTGTGATGACAAGGGCCATGGAGCATTGTGATGACACGGTCATGGAACATTGTGATGACAAGAATTCTGGAGCATTGTGATGACAAGGGCCATGGAGCATTGTGACGACACGGTCATGGAACATTGTGATGACAAGAATTCTGGAGCATTGTGATGACAAGGGCCATGGAGCATTGTGATGACACGGTCATGGAGCATTGTGATGACAAGAATTCTGGAGAATTGTGATGACAAGGGCCATGGAGAATTGTGATGACATGGTCATGGAACATTGTGATGACAAGAATTCTGGAGCATTTTAATGACACGGTCATGGAACATTGTGATGACAAGAATTATGGAGCATTGTGATGACAAGGGCCATGGTGCATTGTGATGACACGGTCATGGAACTTTGTGATGACAAGCAATCTGGAGCATTGTGATGAAAAGGGCCATGGAGCATTGTGATGACACGGTCATGGAACATTGTGATGACAAGAATTCTGGAGCATTGTGATGAGGAGGGCCATGGAGAATTGTGATGACATGGTCATGGAACATGGTGATGACAAGAATTCTGGAGCATTGTGATGACAAGGGCCATGGAGCATTGTGATGACACGGTCATGGAACATTATGATGACAAGAATTCTGGAGAATTGTGATGACAAGGGCCATGGAGCATTGTGATGACCTGGTCATGGAACATTGTGATGACAAGAATTCTGGAGCATTTTGATGACACGGTCATGGAACATTGTGCTGACAAGAATTATGGAGCATTGTGATGACAAGGGCCATGGTGCATTGTGATGACACGGTCATGGAACATTGTGATGACAAGAATTATGGAGCATTGTGATGACAAGGGCCATGGAGCATTGTGATGACACGGTCATGGAACATTGTGATGACAAGAATTATTGAGAATTGTGATGACAAGGGCCATGGAGCATTGTGATGACATGGTCATCGAACATTGTGATGACAAGAATTCTGGAGCATTGTGATGACAAGGGCCATGGAGCATTGTGATGACACGGTCATGGAACATTGTGATGACAAGAATTCTGGAGCATTGTGATGACAAAGGCCATGGAGCATTGTGATGACAAGTGTCATGGAGCATTGTGATGATAAGAATTCTGGAGCAATATGATGACAAGGGTCTTGGGGAATTGTGATGACATGGTCATGGAACATTGTGATGACAAGAATTCTAGAGCATTGTAATGAAATTTTTCATTGTGCACCGTGATGAGAAGGGGGATGGAGTATTGTGATGAAACTGGCCCTGGAGCATTGTGATAACAAAAGCCATTGAGCATTGTGATGACAGGCATCATGGAGCATTGTGAAGAAAGGGGTCATGGGGAATTGTAATGACAATAGAGAAATGTGATGAAAATGGTCAGCAAGCAAATTGATTAAAGTGGTCATTTAGAATTGTCATGAAAAACTATATAGAGCATTGTGATGACAAAGGTCATGGAGAACTGTGATGACCAGTGTCATGTAGCATTGTGATGACACGGTCATGGAACATTGTGATGACAAGAATTATGGAGCATTGTGATGACACGGTCATGGAACATTGTGATGACAAGAATTATGGAGCATTGTGATGACATGGTCATGGAACATTGTGATGACAATAATTCTGGAGCATTGTGATGACAAGGGCCATGGAGAATTGTGATGACACGGTCATGGAACATTGTGATGACAAGAATTCTGGAGCATGGTGATGACAAAGGCCATGGTGCATTGTGATGACACGGTCATGGAACTTTGTGATGACAAGAATTCTGGAGCATTGTGATGCGAAGGGCCAAGGAGAATTGTGATAATATGGTCATGGAACATGGTGATGACAAGAATTCTGGAGCATTGTGATGACAAGGGCCATGGAGCATTGTGATGACAAGTGTCACGGAGCATTGTAATGAGAGGTTTCATTGTGCACCGTGATGACAAGGGGGATGGAGTATTGTGATGAAACTGGTCCTGGAGCATTGTGATAACAAAAGCCATTGAGCATTGTGATGACAGGCATCATGGAGCATTGTGAAGAAAGGGGTCATGGGGAATTGTAATGACAATAGAGAAATGTGATGAAAATGGTCAGCAAGCAAATTGATTAAAGTGGTCATTTAGAATTGTCATGAAAAACTATATAGAGCATTGTGATGGCAAAGGTCATGGAGAAATGTGATGACCAGTGTCATGTAGCATTGTGATGACACGGTCATGGAACATTGTGATGACAATAATTGTGGAGCATTGTGATGACACGGTCATGGAACATTGTGATGACAAGAATTATGGAGCATTGTGATGACACGGTCATGGAACATTGTGATGACCAGAATTCTGGAGAATTGTGATGACAAGGGCCATGGAGCATTGTGATGACACGGTCATGGAACATTGTGATGACAAGAATTCTGGAGCATTGTGATGACAAGGGCCATGGAGCATTGTGATGACACGGTCATGGAACATTGTGATGACAAGAATTCTGGAGCATTGTGATGACAAGGGCCATGGAGCATTGTGATGACACGGTCATGGAGCATTGTGATGACAAGAATTCTGGAGAATTGTGATGACAAGGGCCATGGAGAATTGTGATGACATGGTCATGGAACATTGTGATGACAAGAATTCTGGAGCATTTTAATGACACGGTCATGGAACATTGTGATGACAAGAATTATGGAGCATTGTGATGACAAGGGCCATGGTGCATTGTGATGACACGGTCATGGAACTTTGTGATGACAAGCAATCTGGAGCATTGTGATGAAAAGGGCCATGGAGCATTGTGATGACACGGTCATGGAACATTGTGATGACAAGAATTCTGGAGCATTGTGATGAGAAGGGCCATGGAGAATTGTGATGACATGGTCATGGAACATGGTGATGACAAGAATTCTGGAGCATAGTGATGACAAGGGCCATGGAGCATTGTGATGACACAGTCATGGAACATTGTGATGACAAGAATTCTGGAGAATTGTGATGACAAGGGCCATGGAGCATTGTGATGACCTGGTCATGGAACATTGTGATGACAAGAATTCGGGAGCATTTTGATGACACGGTCATGGAACATTGTGATGACAAGAATTATGGAGCATTGTGATGACAAGGTCCATGGTGCATTGTGATGACACGGTCATGGAACATTGTGATGACAAGTATTATGGAGCATTGTGATGACACGGTCATGGAACATTGTGATGACAAGAATTCTGGAGCATGGTGATGACAAAGCCCATGGTGCATTGTGATGACACGGTCATGGAACTTTGTGATGACAAGCAATCTGGAGCATTGTGATGAAAAGGGCCATGGAGCATTGTGATGACACGGTCATGGAACATTGTGATGACAAGAATTCTGGAGCATTGTGATGCGAAGGGCCATGGAGAATTGTGATGACATGGTCATGGAACATGGTGATGACAAGAATTCTGGAGCATTGTGATGACAAGGGCCATGGAGCATTTTGATGACAAGTGTCACGGAGCATTGTAATGAGAGGTTTCATTGTGCACCGCGATGACAAGGGGGATGGAGTATTGTGATGAAACTGATCCTGGAGCATTGTGATAACAAAAGCCATTGAGCATTGTGATGACAGGCATCATGGAGCATTGTGAAGAAAGGGGTCATGGGGAATTGTAATGACAATAGAGAAATGTGATGAAAATGGTCAGCAAGCAAATTGATTAAAGTGGTCATTTAGAATTGTCATGAAAAACTATATAGAGCATTGTGATGGCAAAGGTCATGGAGAACTGTGATGACCAGTGTCATGTAGCATTGTGATGACACGGTCATGGAACATTGTGATGACAAGAATTGTGGAGCATTGTGGTGACACGGTCATGGAACATTGTGATGACAAGAATTATGGAGCATTGTGATGACACGGTCATGGAACATTGTGATGACAAGAATTATGGAGCATTGTGATGACACGGTCATGGAACATTGTGATGACAAGAATTCTGGAGCATTGTGATGACAAGGGCCATGGAGCATTGTGATGACACGGTCATGGAACATTGTGATGACAAAAATTCTGGAGAATTGTGATGACAAGGGCCATGGAGCATTGTGATGACACGGTCATGGAACATTGTGATGACAGGAATTCTGGAGCATTGTGATGACAAGGGCCATGGAGCATTGTGGTGACACGGTCATGGAACATTGTGATGACAAGAATTATGGAGCATTGTGATGACACGGTCATGGAACATTGTGATGACAAGAATTATGGAGCATTGTGATGACAAGGGCCATGGAGCATTGTGATGACACGGTCATGGAACATTGTGATGAGAAGAATTCTGGAGCATTGTGATGACAAGGGCCATGGACCATTGTGATGACACGGTCATGGAACATTATGATGACAAGAATTCTGGAGCATTGTGATGACAAGGGCCATGGAGCATTGTGATGACACGGTCATGGAACATTGTGATGACAAGAATTCTGGAGAATTGTGATGACAAGGGCCATGGAGCATTGTGATGACATGGTCATGGAACATTGTGATGACAAGAATTCTGGAGCATTTTAATGACACGGTCATGGAACATTGTGATGACAAGAATTATGGAGCATTGTGATGACAAGGGCCATGGTGCATTGTGATGACACGGTCATGGAACATTGTGATGACATAAATTCTGGAGCATTGTGATGAGAATGGCCATAGAGAATTGTGATGACATGGTCATGGAACATGGTGATGACAAGAATTCTGGAGCATTGTGATGACACGTTCATGGAACTTTGTGATGACAAGCAATCTGGAGCATTGTGATGAAAAGGGCCATGGAGCATTGTGATGACACGGTCATGGAACATTGTGATGACAAGAATTCTGGAGCATTGTGATGCGAAGGGCCATGGAGAATTGTGATAATATGGTCATGGAACATGGTGATGACAAGAATTCTGGAGCATTGTGATGACAAGGGCCATGGAGCATTGTGATGACAAGTGTCACGGAGCATTGTAATGAGAGGTTTCATTGTGCACCGTGATGACAAGGGGGATGGAGTATTGTGATGAAACTGGTCCTGGAGCATTGTGATAAGAAAAGCCATTGAGCATTGTGATGACAGGCATCATGGAGCATTGTGAAGAAAGGGGTTATGGGGAATTGTAATGACAATAGAGAAATGTGATGAAAATGGTCAGCAAGCAAATTGATTAAAGTGGTCATTTAGAATTGTCAAGAAAAACTATATAGAGCATTGTGATGGCAAAGGTCATGGAGAACTGTGATGACCAGTGTCATGTAGCATTGTGATGACACGGTCATGGAACATTGTGATGACAAGAATTATGGAGCATTGTGATGACACGGTCATGGAACATTGTGATGACAAGAATTCTGGAGCATTGTGATGCGAAGGGCCATGGAGAATTGTGATAATATGGTCATGGAACATGGTGATGACAAGAATTCTGGAGCATTGTGATGACAAGGGCCATGGAGCATTGTGATGACAAGTGTCACGGAGCATTGTAATGAGAGGTTTCATTGTGCACCGTGATGACAAGGGGGATGGAGTATTGTGATGAAACTGGTCCTGGAGCATTGTGATAAGAAAAGCCATTGAGCATTGTGATGACAGGCATCATGGAGCATTGTGAAGAAAGGGGTTATGGGGAATTGTAATGACAATAGAGAAATGTGATGAAAATGGTCAGCAAGCAAATTGATTAAAGTGGTCATTTAGAATTGTCAAGAAAAACTATATAGAGCATTGTGATGGCAAAGGTCATGGAGAACTGTGATGACCAGTGTCATGTAGCATTGTGATGACACGGTCATGGAACATTGTGATGACAAGAATTATGGAGCATTGTGATGACACGGTCATGGAACATTGTGATGACAAGAATTATGGAGCATTGTGATGACACGGTCATGGAACATTGTGATGACAAGAATTCTGGAGCATTGTGATGACAAGGGCCATGGAGCATTGTGATGACACGGTCATGGAACATTGTGATGACAAGAATTCTGGAGCATTGTGATGACAAGGGCCATGGAGCACTGTGGTGACATGGTCATGGAACATTGTGATGACAAGAATTCTGGAGCATTGTGATGACACGGTCATAGAACATTGTGATGACAAGAATTATGGAGCATTGTGATGACACGGTCATGGAACACTGTGATGACAAGAATTCTGGAGCATTGTGATGACAAGGGCCATGGAGCATTGTGATGACACGGTCATGGATCATTGTGATGACAAGAATTCTGGAGCATGATGATGACAAAGCCCATGGTGCATTGTGATGACACGGTCATGGATCTTTGTGATGACAAGGAATCTGGAGCATTGTGATGAAAAGGGCCATGGAGCATTGTGATGACACGGTCATGGAATATTGTGATGACAAGAATTCTGGAGCATTGTGATGCGAAGGGCCATGGAGAATTGTGATGACATGGTCATGGAACATGGTGATGACAAGAATTCTGGAGCATTGTGATGACAAGGGCCATGGAGCATTGTGATGACAAGTGTCACGGAGCATTGTAATGAGAGGTTTCATTGTGCACCGCGATGACAAGGGGGATGGAGTACTGTGATGAAACTGGTCCTGGAGCATTGTGATAACAAAAGCCATTGAGCATTGTGATGACAGGCATCATGGAGCATTGTGAAGAAAGGGGTCATGGGGAATTGTAATGACAATAGAGAAATGTGATGAAAATGGTCAGCAAGCAAATTGATTAAAGTGGTCATTTAGAATTGTCATGAAAAACTATATAGAGCATTGTGATGGCAAAGGTCATGGAGAACTGTGATGACCACTGTCATGTAGCATTGTGATGACACGGTCATGGAACATTGTGATGACAAGAATTGTGGAGCATTGTGGTGACACGGTCATGGAACATTGTGATGACAAGAATTATGGAGCATTGTGATGACACGGTCATGGAACATTGTGATGACAAGAATTATGGAGCATTGTGATGACACGGTCATGGAACATTGTGATGACCAGAATTCTGGAGCATTGTGATGACAAGGGCCATGGAGCATTGTGATGACACGGTCATGGAACATTGTGATGACAAGAATTTTGGAGAATTGTGATGACAAGGGCCATGGAGCATTGTGATGACACGGTCATGGAATATTGTGATGACAAGAATTCTGGAGCATTGTGATGACAAGGGCCATGGAGCATTGTGGTGACACGGTCATGGAACATTGTGATGACAAGAATTATGGAGCATTGTGATGACACGGTCATGGAACATTGTGATGACAAGAATTATGGAGCATTGTGATGACACGGTTATGGAACATTGTGATGACAAGAATTCTGGAGCATTGTGATGACAAGGGTCATGGAGCATTGTGATGACAAGGGTCATGGAGCATTGTGATGACACGGTCATGGAACATTGTGATGACAAGAATTCTAGAGCATTGTGATGACAAGGGCCATGGAGCATTGTGATGACAGGGTCAAGGAACATTGTGATGACAAGAATTCTGGAGCATTGTGATGACAAGGGCCATGGAGCATTGTGATGACACGGTCATGGAACATTGTGATGACAAGAATTCTGGAGTATTGTGATGACAAGGGCCATGGAGCATTGTGATGACATGGTCATGGAACATTGTGATGACAAGAATTCTGGAGCATTTTAATGACACGGTCATGGAACATTATGATGACAAGAATTATGGAGCATGGTGATGACAAGGGCCATGGTGCATTGTGATGACACGGTCATGGAACATTGTGATGACAATAATTCTGGAGCATTGTGATGAGAAGGACCATGGAGAATTGTGATGACATGGTCATGGAACATGGTGATGACAAGAATTCTGGAGCATTGTGATGACACGGTCATGGAACATTGTGATGACAAGAATTCTGGAGCATGGTGATGACAAAGGCCATGGTGCATTGTGATGACACGGTCATGGAACTTTGTGATGACAAGCAATCTGGAGCATTGTGATGAAAAGGGCCATGGAGCATTGTGATGACACGGTCATGGAACATTGTGATGACAAGAATTCTGGAGCATTGTGATGCGAAGGGCCATGGAGCATTGTGATGACATGGTCATGGAACATGGTGATGACAAGAATTCTGGAGCATTGTGATGACAAGGGCCATGGAGCATTGTGATGACAAGTGTCACGGAGCATTGTAATGAGAGGTTTCATTGTGCACCGTGATGACAAGGGGGATGGAGTATTGTGATGAAACTGGTCCTGGAGCATTGTGATAACAAAAGCCATTGAGCATTGTGATGACAGGCATCATGGAGCATTGTGAAGAAAGGGGTCATGGGGAATTGTAATGACAATAGAGAAATGTGATGAAAATGGTCAGCAAGCAAATTGATTAAAGTGGTCATTTAGAATTGTCATGAAAAACTATATAGAGCATTGTGATGGCAAAGGTCATGGAGAACTGTGATGACCAGTGTCATGTAGCATTGTGATGACACGGTCATGGAACATTGTGATGACAAGAATTGTGGAGCATTGTGGTGACACGGTCATGGAACATTGTGATGACAAGAATTATGGAGCATTGTGATGACACGGTCATGGAACATTGTGATGACAAGAATTATGTTGCATTGTGATGACACGGTCATGGAACATTGTGATGACAAGAATTCTGGAGCATTGTGATGACAAGGGCCATGGAGCATTGTGATGACACGGTCATGGAACATTGTGATGACAAGAATTCTGGAGAATTGTGATGACAAGGGCCATGGAGCATTGTGATGACACGGTCATGGAACATTGTGATGACAAGAATTCTGGAGAATTGTGATGACAAGGGCCATGAAGCATTGTGATGACACGGTCATGGAATATTGTGATGACAAGAATTCTGGAGCATTGTGATGACAAGGGCCATGGAGCATTGTGGTGACACGGTCATGGAACATTGTGATGACAAGAATTATGGAGCATTGTGATGACACGGTCATGGAACATTGTGATGACAAGAATTATGGAGCATTGTGATGACATGGTCATGGAACATTGTGATGACAATAATTCTGGAGCATTGTGATGACAAGGGCCATGGAAAATTGTGATGACACGGTCATGGAACATTGTGATGACAAGAATTCTGGAGCATGGTGATGACAAAGGCCATGGTGCATTGTGATGACACGGTCATGGAACTTTGTGATGACAAGCAATCTGGAGCATTGTGATGAAAAGGGCCATGGAGCATTGTGATGACACGGTCATGGAACATTGTGATGACAAGAATTCTGGAGCATTGTGATGCGAAGGGCCAAGGAGAATTGTGATAATATGGTCATGGAACATGGTGATGACAAGAATTCTGGAGCATTGTGATGACAAGGGCCATGGAGCATTGTGATGACAAGTGTCACGGAGCATTGTAATGAGAGGTTTCATTGTGCACCGTGATGACAAGGGGGATGGAGTATTGTGATGAAACTGGTCCTGGAACATTGTGATAACAAAAGCCATTGAGCATTGTGATGACAGGCATCATGGAGCATTGTGAAGAAAGGGGTTATGGGGAATTGTAATGACAATAGAGAAATGTGATGAAAATGGTCAGCAAGCAAATTGATTAAAGTGGTCATTTAGAATTGTCATGAAAATCTATATAGAGCATTGTGATGGCAAAGGTCATGGAGAACTGTGATGACCAGTGTCATGTAGCATTGTGATGACATGGTCATGGAACATTGTGATGACAAGAATTACGGAGCATTGTGATGACACGGTCATGGAACATTGTGATGACAAGAATTCTGGAGCATTGTAATGACAAGGGCCATGGAGCATTGTGATGACACGGTCATGGAACATTGTGATGACAAGAATTCTGGAGCATTGTGATGACAAGGGCCATGGAGCATTGTGGTGACATGGTCATGGAACATTGTGATGACAAGAATTCTGGAGCATTGTGATGACACGGTCATAGAACATTGTGATGACAAGAATTATGGAGCATTGTGATGACACGGTCATGGAACACTGTGATGACAAGAATTCTGGAGCATTGTGATGACAAGGGCCATGGAGCATTGTGATGACACGGTCATGGAACATTGTGATGACAAGAATTCTGGAGCATTGTGATGACAAGGGCCATGAACCATTGTGATGACACGGTCTTGGAACATTGTGATGACAAGAATTCTGGAGCATTGTGATGACAAGGGCCATGCAGCATTGTGATGACACGGTCATGGAACATTGTGATGACAAGAATTCTGGAGCATGGTGATGACAAAGCCCATGGTGCATTGTGATGACACGGTCATGGAACTTTGTGATGACAAGCAATCTGGAGCATTGTGATGAAAAGGGCCATGGAGCATTGTGATGACACGGTCATGGAACATTGTGATGACAAGAATTCTGGAGCATTGTGATGCGAAGGGCCATGGAGAATTGTGATGACATGGTCATGGAACATGGTGATGACAAGAATTCTGGAGCATTGTGATGACAAGGGCCATGGAGCATTGTGATGACAAGTGTCACGGAGCATTGTAATGAGAGGTTTCATTGTGCACCGTGATGACAAGGGGGATGGAGTATTGTGATGAAACTGGTCCTGGAGCATTGTGATAACAAAAGCCATTGAGCATTGTGATGACAGGCATCATGGAGCATTGTGAAGAAAGGGGTCATGGGGAATTGTAATGACAATAGAGAAATGTGATGAAAATGGTCAGCAAGCAAATTGATTAAAGTGGTCATTTAGAATTGTCATGAAAAACTATATAGAGCATTGTGATGGCAAAGGTCATGGAGAACTGTGATGACCAGTGTCATGTAGCATTGTGATGACACGGTCATGGAACATTGTGATGACAAGAATTGTGGAGCATTGTGGTGACACGGTCATGGAACATTGTGATGACAAGAATTATGGAGCATTGTGATGACACGGTCATGGAACATTGTGATGACAAGAATTATGGAGCATTGTGATGACACGGTCATGGAACATTGTGATGACAAGAATTCTGGAGCATTGTGATGACAAGGGCCATGGAGCATTGTGATGACACGGTCATGGAACATTGTGATGAGAAGAATTCTGGAGAATTGTGATGACAAGGGCCATGGAGCATTGTGATGACACGGTCATGGAACATTGTGATGACAGGAATTCTGGAGCATTGTGATGACAAGGGCCATGGAGCATTGTGGTGACACGGTCATGGAACATTGTGATGACAAGAATTATGGAGCATTGTGATGACACGGTCATGGAACATTGTGATGACAAGAATTATGGAGCATTGTGATGACAAGGGCCATGGAGCATTGTGATGACACGGTCATGGAACATTGTGATGACAAGAATTCTGGAGCATTGTGATGACAAGGGCCATGGACCATTGTGATGACACGGTCATGGAACATTATGATGACAAGAATTCTGGAGCATTGTGATGACAAGGGCCATGGAGCATTGTGATGACACGGTCATGGAACATTGTGATGACAAGAATTCTGGAGAATTGTGATGACAAGGGCCATGGAGCATTGTGATGACATGGTCATGGAACATTGTGATGACAAGAATTCTGTAGCATTTTAATGACACGGTCATGGAACATTGTGATGACAAGAATTATGGAGCATTGTGATGACAAGGGCCATGGTGCATTGTGATGACACGGTCATGGAACATTGTGATGACATGAATTCTGGAGCATTGTGATGAGAATGGCCATAGAGAATTGTGATGACATGGTCATGGAACATGGTGATGACAAGAATTCTGGAGCATTGTGATGACACGTTCATGGAACTTTGTGATGACAAGCAATCTGGAGCATTGTGATGAAAAGGGCCATGGAGCATTGTGATGACACGGTCATGGAACATTGTGATGACAAGAATTCTGGAGCATTGTGATGCGAAGGGCCATGGAGAATTGTGATAATATGGTCATGGAACATGGTGATGACAAGAATTCTGGAGCATTGTGATGACAAGGGACATGGAGCATTGTGATGACAAGTGTCACGGAGCATTGTAATGAGAGGTTTCATTGTGCACCGTGATGACAAGGGGGATGGAGTATTGTGATGAAACAGGTCCTGGAGCATTGTGATAAGAAAAGCCATTGAGCATTGTGATGACAGGCATCATGGAGCATTGTGAAGAAAGGGGTTATGGGGAATTGTAATGAGAATAGAGAAATGTGATGAAAATGGTCAGCAAGCAAATTGATTAAAGTGGTCATTTAGAATTGTCATGAAAAACTATATAGAGCATTGTGATGGCAAAGGTCATGGAGAACTGTGATGACCAGTGTCATGTAGCATTGTGATGACACGGTCATGGAACATTGTGATGACAAGAATTATGGAGCATTGTGATGACACGGTCATGGAACATTGTGATGACAAGAATTATGGAGCATTGTGATGATACGGTCATGGAACATTGTGATGACAAGAATTCTGGAGCATTGTGATGACAAGGGCCATGGAGCATTGTGATGACACGGTCATGGAACATTGTGATGACAAGAATTCTGGAGCATTGTGATGACAAGGGCCATGGAGCACTGTGGTGACATGGTCATGGAACATTGTGATGACAAGAATTCTGGAGCATTGTGATGACACGGTCATGGAACATTGTGATGACAAGAATTCTGGAGCATTGTGATGACAAGGGCCATGGAGCATTGTGATGACACGGTCATGGATCATTGTGATGACAAGAATTCTGGAGCATGATGATGACAAAGCCCATGGTGCATTGTGATGACACGGTCATGGAACTTTGTGATGACAAGGAATCTGGAGCATTGTGATTAAAAGGGCCATGGAGCATTGTGATGACACGGTCATGGAACATTGTGATGACAAGAATTCTGGAGCATTGTGATGCGAAGGGCCATGGAGAATTGTGATGACATGGTCATGGAACATGGTGATGACAAGAATTCTGGAGCATTGTGATGACAAGGGCCATGGAGCATTGTGATGACAAGTGTCACGGAGCATTGTAATGAGAGGTTTCATTGTGCACCGCGATGACAAGGGGGATGGAGTATTGTGATGAAACTGGTCCTGGAGCATTGTGATAACAAAAGCCATTGAGCATTGTGATGACAGGCATCATGGAGCATTGTGAAGAAAGCGGTCATGGGGAATTGTAATGACAATAGAGAAATGTGATGAAAATGGTAAGCAAGCAAAGTGATTAAAGTGATCATTTAGAATTGTCATGAAAAACTATGTAGAGCATTGTGATGACAAAGGTCATGGAGAACTGTGATGACCAGGGTCATGTAGCATTGTGATGACACGGTCATGGAACAGTGTGATGAGAAGAATTATGGAGCATTGTGATGACACGGGCCATGGAGCATTGTGATGACACGGTCATGGAACATTGTGATGACAAGAATTCTGGAGCATTGTTATGACAAGGGCCATGGAGCATTGTGATGACATGGTCATGGAACATTGTGATGACAAGAATTCTGGAGCATTTTAATGACACGGTCATGGAACATTGTGATGACAAGAATTATGGAGCATTGTGATGACAAGGGCCATGGTGCATTGTGATGACACGGTCATGGAACATTGTGATGACATAAATTCTGGAGCATTGTGATGAGAATGGCCATAGAGAATTGTGATGACATGGTCATGGAACATGGTGATGACAAGAATTCTGGAGCATTGTGATGACACGTTCATGGAACTTTGTGATGACAAGCAATCTGGAGCATTGTGATGAAAAGGGCCATGGAGCATTGTGATGACACGGTCATGGAACATTGTGATGACAAGAATTCTGGAGCATTGTGATGCGAAGGGCCATGGAGAATTGTGATAATATGGTCATGGAACATGGTGATGACAAGAATTCTGGAGCATTGTGATGACAAGGGCCATGGAGCATTGTGATGACAAGTGTCACGGAGCATTGTAATGAGAGGTTTCATTGTGCACCGTGATGACAAGGGGGATGGAGTATTGTGATGAAACTGGTCCTGGAGCATTGTGATAAGAAAAGCCATTGAGCATTGTGATGACAGGCATCATGGAGCATTGTGAAGAAAGGGGTTATGGGGAATTGTAATGACAATAGAGAAATGTGATGAAAATGGTCAGCAAGCAAATTGATTAAAGTGGTCATTTAGAATTGTCATGAAAAACTATATAGAGCATTGTGATGGCAAAGGTCATGGAGAACTGTGATGACCAGTGTCATGTAGCATTGTGATGACACGGTCATGGAACATTGTGATGACAAGAATTATGGAGCATTGTGATGACACGGTCATGGAACATTGTGATGACAAGAATTATGGAGCATTGTGATGACACGGTCATGGAACATTGTGATGACAAGAATTCTGGAGCATTGTGATGACAAGGGCCATGGAGCATTGTGATGACACGGTCATGGAACATTGTGATGACAAGAATTCTGGAGCATTGTGATGACAAGGGCCATGGAGCACTGTGGTGACATGGTCATGGAACATTGTGATGACAAGAATTCTGGAGAATTGTGATGACACGGTCATAGAACATTGTGATGACAAGAATTATGGAGCATTGTGATGACACGGTCATGGAACATTGTGTTGACAAGAATTCTGGAGCATTGTGATGAGAAGGGCCATGGAGAATTGTGATGACATGGTCATGGAACATGGTGATGACAAGAATTCTGGAGCATGGTGATGACACGGTCATGGAACATTGTGATGACAAGAATTCTGGAGCATGGTGATGACAAAGGCCATGGTGCATTGTGATGACACGGTCATGGAACTTTGTGATGACAAGCAATCTGGAGCATTGTGATGAAAAGGGCCATGGAGCATTGTGATGACACGGTCATGGAACATTGTGATGACAAGAATTCTGGAGCATTGTGATGCGAAGGGCCATGGAGCATTGTGATGACATGGTCATGGAACATGGTGATGACAAGAATTCTGGAGCATTGTGATGACAAGGGCCATGGAGCATTGTGATGACAAGTGTCACGGAGCATTGTAATGAGAGGTTTCATTGTGCACCGTGATGACAAGGGGGATGGAGTATTGTGATGAAACTGGTCCTGGAGCATTGTGATAACAAAAGCCATTGAGCATTGTGATGACAGGCATCATGGAGCATTGTGAAGAAAGGGGTCATGGGGAATTGTAATGACAATAGAGAAATGTGATGAAAATGGTCAGCAAGCAAATTGATTAAAGTGGTCATTTAGAATTGTCATGAAAAACTATATAGAGCATTGTGATGGCAAAGGTCATGGAGAACTGTGATGACCAGTGTCATGTAGCATTGTGATGACACGGTCATGGAAGATTGTGATGACAAGAATTGTGGAGCATTGTGGTGACACGGTCATGGAACATTGTGATGACAAGAATTATGGAGCATTGTGATGACACGGTCATGGAACATTGTGATGACAAGAATTATGTTGCATTGTGATGACACGGTCATGGAACATTGTGATGACAAGAATTCTGGAGAATTGTGATGACAAGGGCCATGGAGCATTGTGATGACACGGTCATGGAACATTGTGATGACAAGAATTCTGGAGAATTGTGATGACAAGGGCCATGAAGCATTGTGATGACACGGTCATGGAATATTGTGATGACAAGAATTCTGGAGCATTGTGATGACAAGGGCCATGGAGCATTGTGGTGACACGGTCATGGAACACTGTGATGACAAGAATTATGGAGCATTGTGATGACACGGTCATGGAACATTGTGATGACAAGAATTATGGAGCATTGTGATGACATGGTCATGGAACATTGTGATGACAATAATTCTGGAGCATTGTGATGACAAGGGCCATGGAAAATTGTGATGACACGGTCATGGAACATTGTGATGACAAGAATTCTGGAGCATGGTGATGACAAAGGCCATGGTGCATTGTGATGACACGGTCATGGAACTTTGTGATGACAAGCAATCTGGAGCATTGTGATGAAAAGGGCCATGGAGCATTGTGATGACACGGTCATGGAACATTGTGATGACAAGAATTCTGGAGCATTGTGATGCGACGGGCCAAGGAGAATTGTGATAATATGGTCATGGAACATGGTGATGACAAGAATTCTGGAGCATTGTGATGACAAGGGCCATGGAGCATTGTGATGACAAGTGTCACGGAGCATTGTAATGAGAGGTTTCATTGTGCACCGTGATGACAAGGGGGATGGAGTATTGTGATGAAACTGGTCCTGGAGCATTGTGATAACAAAAGCCATTGAGCATTGTGATGACAGGCATCATGGAGCATTGTGAAGAAAGGGGTTATGGGGAATTGTAATGACAATAGAGAAATGTGATGAAAATGGTCAGCAAGCAAATTGATTAAAGTGGTCATTTAGAATTGTCATGAAAATCTATATAGAGCATTGTGATGGCAAAGGTCATGGAGAACTGTGATGACCAGTGTCATGTAGCATTGTGATGACATGGTCATGGAACATTGTGATGACAAGAATTACGGAGCATTGTGATGACACGGTCATGGAACATTGTGATGACAAGAATTATGGAGCATTGTGATGACACGGTCATGGAACATTGTGATGAAAAGAATTCTGGAGCATTGTAATGACAAGGGCCATGGAGCATTGTGATGACACGGTCATGGAACATTGTGATGACAAGAATTCTGGAGCATTGTGATGACAAGGGCCATGGAGCATTGTGGTGACATGGTCATGGAACATTGTGATGACAAGAATTCTGGAGCATTGTGATGACACGGTCATAGAACATTGTGATGACAAGAATTATGGAGCATTGTGATGACACGGTCATGGAACACTGTGATGACAAGAATTCTGGAGCATTGTGATGACAAGGGCCATGAACCATTGTGATGACACGGTCTTGGAACATTGTGATGACAAGAATTCTGGAGCATTGTGATGACAAGGGCCATGCAGCATTGTGATGACACAGTCATGGAACATTGTGATGACAAGAATTCTGGAGCATGGTGATGACAAAGCCCATGGTGCATTGTGATGACACGGTCATGGAACTTTGTGATGACAAGCAATCTGGAGCATTGTGATGAAAAGGGCCATGGAGCATTGTGATGACACGGTCATGGAACATTGTGATGACAAGAATTCTGGAGCATTGTGATGCGAAGGGCCATGGAGAATTGTGATGACATGGTCATGGAACATGGTGATGACAAGAATTCTGGAGCATTGTGATGACAAGGGCCATGGAGCATTGTGATGACAAGTGTCACGGAGCATTGTAATGAGAGGTTTCATTGTGCACCGTGATGACAAGGGGGATGGAGTATTGTGATGAAACTGGTCCTGGAGCATTGTGATAACAAAAGCCATTGAGCATTGTGATGACAGGCATCATGGAGCATTGTGAAGAAAGGGGTCATGGGGAATTGTAATGACAATAGAGAAATGTGATGAAAATGGTCAGCAAGCAAATTGATTAAAGTGGTCATTTAGAATTGTCATGAAAAACTATATAGAGCATTGTGATGGCAAAGGTCATGGAGAACTGTGATGACCAGTGTCATGTAGCATTGTGATGACACGGTCATGGAATCTTGTGATGACAAGAATTGTGGAGCATTGTGGTGACACGGTCATGGAACATTGTGATGACAAGAATTATGGAGCATTGTGATGACACGGTCATGGAACATTGTGATGACAAGAATTATGGAGCATTGTGATGACACGGTCATGGAACATTGTGATGACAAGAATTCTGGAGCATTGTGATGACAAGGGCCATGGAGCATTGTGATGACACGGTCATGGAACATTGTGATGAGAAGAATTCTGGAGAATTGTGATGACAAGGGCCATGGAGCATTGTGATGACACGGTCATGGAACATTGTGATGACAGGAATTCTGGAGCATTGTGATGACAAGGGCCATGGAGCATTGTGGTGACACGGTCATGGAACATTGTGATGACAAGAATTATGGAGCATTGTGATGACACGGTCATGGAACATTGTGATGACAAGAATTATGGAGCATTGTGATGACAAGGGCCATGGAGCATTGTGATGACACGGTCATGGAACATTGTGATGACAAGAATTCTGGAGCATTGTGATGACAAGGACCATGGACCATTGTGATGACACGGTCATGGAACATTATGATGACAAGAATTCTGGAGCATTGTGATGACAAGGGCCATGGAGCATTGTGATGACACGGTCATGGAACATTGTGATGACAAGAATTCTGGAGAATTGTGATGACAAGGGCCATGGAGCATTGTGATGACATGGTCATGGAACATTGTGATGACAAGAATTCTGGAGCATTTTAATGACACGGTCATGGAACATTGTGATGACAAGAATTATGGAGCATTGTGATGACAAGGGCCATGGTGCATTGTGATGACACGGTCATGGAACATTGTGATGACATGAATTCTGGAGCATTGTGATGAGAATGGCCATAGAGAATTGTGATGACATGGTCATGGAACATGGTGATGACAAGAATTCTGGAGCATTGTGATGACACGTTCATGGAACTTTGTGATGACAAGCAATCTGGAGCATTGTGATGAAAAGGGCCATGGAGCATTGTGATGACACGGTCATGGAACATTGTGATGACAAGAATTCTGGAGCATTGTGATGCGAAGGGCCATGGAGAATTGTGATAATATGGTCATGGAACATGGTGATGACAAGAATTCTGGAGCATTGTGATGACAAGGGCCATGGAGCATTGTGATGACAAGTGTCACGGAGCATTGTAATGAGAGGTTTCATTGTGCACCGTGATGACAAGGGGGATGGAGTATTGTGATGAAACAGGTCCTGGAGCATTGTGATAAGAAAAGCCATTGAGCATTGTGATGACAGGCATCATGGAGCATTGTGAAGAAAGGGGTTATGGGGAATTGTAATGAGAATAGATAAATGTGATGAAAATGGTCAGCAAGCAAATTGATTAAAGTGGTCATTTAGAATTGTCATGAAAAACTATATAGAGCATTGTGATGGCAAAGGTCATGGAGAACTGTGATGACCAGTGTCATGTAGCATTGTGATGACACGGTCATGGAACATTGTGATGACAAGAATTATGGAGCATTGTGATGACACGGTCATGGAACATTGTGATGACAAGAATTATGGAGCATTGTGATGATACGGTCATGGAACATTGTGATGACAAGAATTCTGGAGCATTGTGATGACAAGGGCCATGGAGCATTGTGATGACACGGTCATGGAACATTGTGATGACAAGAATTCTGGAGCATTGTGATGACAAGGGCCATGGAGCACTGTGGTGACATGGTCATGGAACATTGTGATGACAAGAATTCTGGAGCATTGTGATGACACGGTCATAGAACATTGTGATGACAAGAATTATGGAGCATTGTGATGACACGGTCATGGAACACTGTGATGACAAGAATTCTGGAGCATTGTGATGACAAGGGCCATGGAGCATTGTGATGACACGGTCATGGAACATTGTGATGACAAGAATTCTGGAGCATTGTGATGACAAGGGCCATGGAGCATTGTGATGACACGGTCATGGATCATTGTGATGACAAGAATTCTGGAGCATGATGATGACAAAGCCCATGGTGCATTGTGATGACACGGTCATGGAACTTTGTGATGACAAGGAATCTGGAGCATTGTGATTAAAAGGGCCATGGAGCATTGTGATGACACGGTCATGGAACATTGTGATGACAAGAATTCTGGAGCATTGTGATGCGAAGGGCCATGGAGAATTGTGATGACATGGTCATGGAACATGGTGATGACAAGAATTCTGGAGCATTGTGATGACAAGGGCCATGGAGCATTGTGATGACAAGTGTCACGGAGCATTGTAATGAGAGGTTTCATTGTGCACCGCGATGACAAGGGGGATGGAGTATTGTGATGAAACTGGTCCTGGAGCATTGTGATAACAAAAGCCATTGAGCATTGTGATGACAGGCATCATGGAGCATTGTGAAGAAAGCGGTCATGGGGAATTGTAATGACAATAGAGAAATGTGATGAAAATGGTCAGCAAGCAAAGTGATTAAAGTGATCATTTAGAATTGTCATGAAAAACTATGTAGAGCATTGTGATGACAAAGGTCATGGAGAACTGTGATGACCAGGGTCATGTAGCATTGTGATGACACGGTCATGGAACAGTGTGATGAGAAGAATTATGGAGCATTGTGATGACACGGGCCATGGAGCATTGTGATGACACGGTCATGGAACATTGTGATGACAAGAATTCTGGAGCATTGTTATGACAAGGGCCATGGAGCATTTTGATGATACGGTCATGGAACATTGTGATGAAAAGAAATCTGGAGCATTGTGATGAAAAGGGCCATGGTGCATTATGATGACACGGTCATGGAACTTTGTGATGACAAGCAATCTGGAGCATTGTGATGACCAGGGCCATGGAGCATTGTGATGACACGGTCATGGAACATTGTGATGACAAGAATTCTGGAGCATTGTGATGACAAGAATTCTGGAGCATTGTGATGACACTGTCATGGAACATTGTGATGACAAGAATTCTGGAGCATTGTGATGACACGGTCATGGAACATTTTGATGACAAGAATTCTGGAGCATTGTGATGACACGGTCATGGAACATTGTGATGACAAGAATTCTGGAGCATTGTGATGAAAAGGACCATGGAGCATTGTGATGACACGGTCATGGAACATTGTGATGACAAGAATTCTGGAGCATTGTGATGACAAGGCCATGGAGCATTGTGATGACCAGGGCCATGGAACATTGTGATGACAAGAATTCTTGAGCATTGTGATGACAAGAATTCTGGAGAATTGTGATGACACGGTCATGGAACATTGTGATGACAAGAATTCTGGAGCATTGTGATGACAAGAATTCTGGAGCATTGTGATGACACGGTCATGGAACATTGTGATGACAAGAATTCAGGAGCATTGTGATGAGAAGGGCCATGGAGCATTGTGATGAAACGGTCATGGAATATTGTGATGAAAAGAATTCTGGAGCATTGTGATGACAAGGGCCATGGAGCATTGTGATGACACGGTCATGGAATATTGTGATGACAAGAATTCTGGAGCATTGTGATGACAATGGCCATGGAGCATTTTGATGACACGGTCATGGAACATTGTGATGAAAAGAATTCTGGAGCATTGTGATGAAAAGGGCCATGGTGCATTATGATGACACGGTCATGGAACTTTGTGATGACAAGCAATCTGGAGCATTGTAATGACCAGGGCCATGGAGCATTGTGATGACACGGTCATGGAACATTGTGATGACAAGAATTCTGGAGCATTGTGATGACAAGAATTCTGGAGCATTGTGATGACACTGTCATGGAACATTGTGATGACAAGAATTCTGGAGCATTGTGATGACACGGTCATGGAACATTTTGATGACAAGGATTATGGAGCATTGTGATGACACGGTCATGGAACATTGTGATGACAAGAATTCTGGAGCATTGTGATGACAAGGGCCATGGAGCATTGTGATGACACGGTCATGGAACATTGTGATGACAAGAATTCTGGAGCATTGTGATGACAAGGGCCATGGAGCATTGTGATGACAAGTGTCATGGAGCATTGTAATGAGAGGTTTCATTGTGCACCGTGATGACAAGGGGGATGGAGTATTGTGATGAAACTGGTCCTGGAGCATTGTGATAACAAAGGCCATTGAGCATTGTGATGACAGGCATCATGGAGCATTGTGAAGAAAGGGGTCATGGGGAATTGTAATGACAATAGAGAAATGTGATGAAAATGGTCAGCAAGCAAAGTGATTAAAGTGATCATTTAGAATTGTCATGAAAAACTATGTAGAGCATTGTGATGACAAAGGTCATGGAGAACTGTGATGACCAGGGTCATGTAGCATTGTGATGACACGGTCATGGAACAGTGTGATGAGAAGAATTATGGAGCATTGTGATGACACGGGCCATGGAGCATTGTGATGACATGGTCATGGAGAACTGTGATGACCAGGGTCATGTAGCATTGTGATGACACGGTCATGGAACATTGTGATGACAAGAATTGTGGAGCATTGTGGTGACACGGTCATGGAACATTGTGATGACAAGAATTATGGAGCATTGTGATGACACGGTCATGGAACATTGTGATGACAAGAATTATGGAGCATTGTGATGACACGGTTATGGAACATTGTGATGACAAGAATTCTGGAGCATTGTGATGACAAGGGTCATGGAGCATTGTGATGACACGGTCATGGAACATTGTGATGACAAGAATTCTAGAGCATTGTGATGACAAGGGCCATGGAGCATTGTGATGACAGGGTCATGGAACATTGTGATGACAAGAATTCTGGAGCATTGTGATGACCAGGGCCATGGAGCATTGTGATGACACGGTCATGGAACATTGTGATGACAAGAATTCTGGAGCATTTTAATGACACGGTCATGGAACATTGTGATGACAAGAATTATGGAGCATGGTGATGACAAGGGCCATGGTGCATTGTGATGACACGGTCATGGAACATTGTGATGACAAGAATTCTGGAGCATTGTGATGAGAAGGGCCATGGAGAATTGTGATGACATGGTCATGGAACATGGTGATGACAAGAATTCTGGAGCATTGTGATGACACGGTCATGGAACATTGTGATGACAAGAATTCTGGAGCATGGTGATGACAAAGGCCATGGTGCATTGTGATGACACGGTCATGGAACTTTGTGATGACAAGAATTCTGGAGCATTGTGATGCGAAGGGCCATGGAGCATTGTGATGACATGGTCATGGAACATGGTGATGACAAGAATTCTGGAGCATTGTGATGACAAGGGCCATGGAGCATTGTGATGACAAGTGTCACGGAGCATTGTAATGAGAGGTTTCATTGTGCACCGTGATGACAAGGGGGATGGAGTATTGTGATGAAACTGGTCCTGGAGCATTGTGATAACAAAAGCCATTGAGCATTGTGATGACAGGCATCATGGAGCATTGTGAAGAAAGGGGTCATGGGGAAATGTAATGACAATAGAGAAATGTGATGAAAATGGTCAGCAAGCAAATTGATTAAAGTGGTCATTTAGAATTGTCATGAAAAACTATATAGAGCATTGTGATGGCAAAGGTCATGGAGAACTGTGATGACCAGTGTCATGTAGCATTGTGATGACACGGTCATGGAACATTGTGATGACAAGAATTGTGCAGCATTGTGGTGACACGGTCATGGAACATTGTGATGACAAGAATTATGGAGCATTGTGATGACACGGTCATGGAACATTGTGATGACAAGAATTATGTTGCATTGTGATGACACGGTCATGGAACATTGTGATGACAAGAATTCTGGAGCATTGTGATGACAAGGGCCATGGAGCATTGTGATGACACGGTCATGGAACATTGTGATGACAAGAATTCTGGAGAATTGTGATGACAAGGGCCATGGAGCATTGTGATGACACGGTCATGGAACATTGTGATGACAAGAATTCTGGAGAATTGTGATGACAAGGGCCATGAAGCATTGTGATGACACGGTCATGGAATATTGTGATGACAAGAATTCTGGAGCATTGTGATGACAAGGGCCATGGAGCATTGTGGTGACACGGTCATGGAACATTGTGATGACAAGAATTATGGAGCATTGTGATGACACGGTCATGGAACATTGTGATGACAAGAATTATGGAGCATTGTGATGACACGGTTATGGAACATTGTGATGACAAGAATTCTGGAGCATTGTGATGACAAGGGTCATGGAGCATTGTGATGACACGGTCATGGAACATTGTGATGACAAGAATTCTAGAGCATTGTGATGACAAGGGCCATGGAGCATTGTGATGACAGGGTCATGGAACATTGTGATGACAAGAATTCTGGAGCATTGTGATGACAAGGGCCATGGAGCATTGTGATGACACGGTCATGGAACATTGTGATGACAAGAATTCTGGAGTATTGTGATGACAAGGGCCATGGAGCATTGTGATGACATGGTCATGGAACATTGTGATGACAAGAATTCTGGAGCATTTTAATGACACGGTCATGGAACCTTGTGATGACAAGAATTATGGAGCATTGTGATGACAAGGGCCATGGTGCATTGTGATGACACGGTCATGGAACATTGTGATGACAAGAATTCTGGAGCATTGTGATGAGAAGGGCCATGGAGAATTGTGATGACATGGTCATGGAACATGGTGATGACAAGAATTCTGGAGCATTGTGATGACACGGTCATGGAACATTGTGATGACAAGAATTCTGGAGCATGGTGATGACAAAGGCCATGGTGCATTGTGATGACACGGTCATGGAACTTTGTGATGACAAGCAATCTGGAGCATTGTGATGAAAAGGGCCATGGAGCATTGTGATGACACTGTCATGGAACATTGTGATGACAAGAATTCTGGAGCATTGTGATGCGAAGGGCCATGGAGAATTGTGATGACATGGTCATGGAACATGGTGATGACAAGAATTCTGGAGCATTGTGATGACAAGGGCCATGGAGCATTGTGATGACAAGTGTCACGGAGCATTGTAATGAGAGGTTTCATTGTGCACCGTGATGACAAGGGGGATGGAGTATTGTGATGAAACTGGTCCTGGAGCATTGTGATAAAAAAAGCCATTGAGCATTGTGATGACAGGCATCATGGAACATTGTGAAGAAAGGGGTCATGGGGAATTGTACTGACAATAGAGAAATGTGATGAAAATGGTCAGCAAGCAAATTGATTAAAGTGGTCATTTAGAATTGTCATGAAAAACTATATAGAGCATTGTGATGGCAAAGGTCATGGAGAACTGTGATGACCAGTGTCATGTAGCATTGTGATGACACGGTCATGGAACATTGTGATGACAAGAATTGTGGAGCATTGTGGTGACACGGTCATGGAACATTGTGATGACAAGAATTATGGAGCATTGTGATGACACGGTCATGGAACATTGTGATGACAAGAATTATGGAGCATTGTGATGACACTGTCATGGAACATTGTGATGACAAGAATTCTGGAGCATTGTGATGACAAGGGCCATGGAGCATTGTGATGACACGGTCATGGAACATTGTGATGACAAGAATTCTGGAGCATTGTGATGACAAGGGCCATGGAGCATTGTGATGACACGGTCATGGAATATTGTGATGACAAGAATTCTGGAGAATTGTGATGACAAGGGCCATGGAGCATTGTGATGACATGGTCATGGAACATTGTGATGACAAGAATTCTGGAGCATTTTAATGACACGGTCATGGAACATTGTGATGACAAGAATTATGGAGCATTGTGATGACAAGGGCCATGGTGCATTGTGATGACACGGTCATGGAACATTGTGATGACAAGAATTCTGGAGCATTGTGATGACAAGGGCCATGGAGCATTGTGGTGACATGGTCATGGAACATTGTGATGACAAGAATTATGGAGCATTGTGATGACACGGTCATGGAACATTGTGATGAAAAGAATTATGGAGCATTGTGATGACACGGTCATGGAACATTGTGATGACAAGAATTCTGGAGCATGGTGATGAGAAAGGCCATGGAGCATTGTGATGACACGGTCATGGAACATTGTGATGACAAGAATTCTGGAGCATTGTGATGACAAGGGCCATGGAGCATTGTGGTGACATGGTCATGGAACATTGTGATGACAAGAATTCTGGAGCATTTTAATGACACGGTCATGGAACATTGTGATGACAAGAATTATGGAGCATTGTGATGACAAGGGCCATGGTGCATTGTGATGACACGGTCATGGAACATTGTGATGACAAGAATTCTGGAGCATTGTGATGACAAGGGCCATGGAGCATTGTGGTGACATGGTCATGGAACATTGTGATGACAAGAATTCTGGAGCATTGTGATGACACGGTCATAGAACATTGTGATGACAAGAATTATGGAGCATTGTGATGACACGGGCATGGAACACTGTGATGACAAGAATTCTGGAGCATTGTGATGACAAGGGCCATGAACCATTGTGATGACACGGTCTTGGAACATTGTGATGACAAGAATTCTGGAGCATTGTGATGACAAGGGCCATGCAGCATTGTGATGACACGGTCATGGAACATTGTGATGACAAGAATTCTGGAGCATGGTGATGACAAAGCCCATGGTGCATTGTGATGACACGGTCATGGAACATTGTGATGACAAGAATTCTGGAGCATTGTGATGACAAGGGCCATGGAGCATTGTGATGACACGGTCATGGAACATTGTGATGACAAGACTTCTGGAGAATTGTGATGACAAGGGCCATGGAGCATTGTGATGACACGGTCATGGAATATTGTGATGACAAGAATTCTGGAGCATTGTGATGACAAGGGCCATGGAGCATTGTGGTGACACGGTCATGGAACATTGTGATGACAAGAATTATGGAGCATTGTGATGACACGGTCATGGAACATTGTGATGACAAGAATTATGGAGCATTGTGATGACACGGTTATGGAACATTGTGATGACAAGAATTCTGGAGCATTGTGATGACAAGGGTCATGGAGCATTGTGATGACACGGTCATGGAACATTGTGATGACAAGAATTCTAGAGCATTGTGATGACAAGGGCCATGGAGCATTGTGATGACAGGGTCATGGAACATTGTGATGACAAGAATTCTGGAGCATTGTGATGACCAGGGCCATGGAGCATTGTGATGACACGGTCATGGAACATTGTGATGACAAGAATTCTGGAGCATTTTAATGACACGGTCATGGAACATTGTGATGACAAGAATTATGGAGCATGGTGATGACAAGGGCCATGGTGCATTGTGATGACACGGTCATGGAACATTGTGATGACAAGAATTCTGGAGCATTGTGATGAGAAGGGCCATGGAGAATTGTGATGACATGGTCATGGAACATGGTGATGACAAGAATTCTGGAGCATTGTGATGACACGGTCATGGAACATTGTGATGACAAGAATTCTGGAGCATGGTGATGACAAAGGCCATGGTGCATTGTGATGACACGGTCATGGAACTTTGTGATGACAAGAATTCTGGAGCATTGTGATGCGAAGGGCCATGGAGCATTGTGATGACATGGTCATGGAACATGGTGATGACAAGAATTCTGGAGCATTGTGATGACAAGTGCCATGGAGCATTGTGATGACAAGTGTCACGGAGCATTGTAATGAGAGGTTTCATTGTGCACCGTGATGACAAGGGGGATGGAGTATTGTGATGAAACTGGTCCTGGAGTATTGTGATAACAAAAGCCATTGAGCATTGTGATGACAGGCATCATGGAGCATTGTGAAGAAAGGGGTCATGGGGAATTGTAATGACAATAGAGAAATGTGATGAAAATGGTCAGCAAGCAAATTGATTAAAGTGGTCATTTAGAATTGTCATGAAAAACTATATAGAGCATTGTGATGGCAAAGGTCATGGAGAACTGTGATGACCAGTGTCATGTAGCATTGTGATGACAAGGTCATGGAACATTGTGATGACAAGAATTGTGCAGCATTGTGGTGACACGGTCATGGAACATTGTGATGACAAGAATTATGGAGCATTGTGATGACACGGTCATGGAACATTGTGATGACAAGAATTATGTTGCATTGTGATGACACGGTCATGGAACATTGTGATGACAAGAATTCTGGAGCATTGTGATGACAAGGGCCATGGAGCATTGTGATGACACGGTCATGGAACATTGTGATGACAAGAATTCTGGAGAATTGTGATGACAAGGGCCATGGAGCATTGTGATGACACGGTCATGGAACATTGTGATGACAAGAATTCTGGAGAATTGTGATGACAAGGGCCATGAAGCATTGTGATGACACGGTCATGGAATATTGTGATGACAAGAATTCTGGAGCATTGTGATGACAAGGGCCATGGAGCATTGTGGTGACACGGTCATGGAACATTGTGATGACAAGAATTATGGAGCATTGTGATGACACGGTCATGGAACATTGTGATGACAAGAATTATGGAGCATTGTGATGACACGGTTATGGAACATTGTGATGACAAGAATTCTGGAGCATTGTGATGACAAGGGTCATGGAGCATTGTGATGACACGGTCATGGAACATTGTGATGACAAGAATTCTAGAGCATTGTGATGACAAGGGCCATGGAGCATTGTGATGACAGGGTCATGGAACATTGTGATGACAAGAATTCTGGAGCATTGTGATGACAAGGGCCATGGAGCATTGTGATGACACGGTCATGGAACATTGTGATGACAAGAATTCTGGAGTATTGTGATGACAAGGGCCATGGAGCATTGTGATGACATGGTCATGGAACATTGTGATGACAAGAATTCTGGAGCATTTTAATGACACGGTCATGGAACCTTGTGATGACAAGAATTATGGAGCATTGTGATGACAAGGGCCATGGTGCATTGTGATGACACGGTCATGGAACATTGTGATGACAAGAATTCTGGAGCATTGTGATGAGAAGGGCCATGGAGAATTGTGATGACATGGTCATGGAACATGGTGATGACAAGAATTCTGGAGCATTGTGATGACACGGTCATGGAACATTGTGATGACAAGAATTCTGGAGCATGGTGATGAGAAAGGCCATGGAGCATTGTGATGACACGGTCATGGAACATTGTGATGAAAAGAATTCTGGAGCATGGTGATGAGAAAGGCCATGGAGCATTGTGATGACACGGTCATGGAACATTGTGATGACAAGAATTCTGGAGCATTGTGATGACAAGGGCCATGAACCATTGTGATGACACGGTCTTGGAACATTGTGATGACAAGAATTCTGGAGCATTGTGATGACAAGGGCCATGCAGCATTGTGATGACACGGTCATGGAACATTGTGATGACAAGAATTCTGGAGCATGGTGATGACAAAGCCCATGGTGCATTGTGATGACACGGTCATGGAACTTTGTGATGACAAGCAATCTGGAGCATTGTGATGAAAAGGGCCATGGAGCATTGTGATGACACGGTCATGGAACATTGTGATGACAAGAATTCTGGAGCATTGTGATGCGAAGGGCCATGGAGAATTGTGATGACATGGTCATGGAACATGGTGATGACAAGAATTCTGGAGCATTGTGATGACAAGGGCCATGGAGCATTGTGATGACAAGTGTCACGGAGCATTGTAATGAGAGGTTTCATTGTGCACCGTGATGACAAGGGGGATGGAGTATTGTGATGAAACTGGTCCTGGAGCATTGTGATAACAAAAGCCATTGAGCATTGTGATGACAGGCATCATGGAGCATTGTGAAGAAAGGGGTCATGGGGAATTGTAATGACAATAGAGAAATGTGATGAAAATGGTCAGCAAGCAAATTGATTAAAGTGGTCATTTAGAATTGTCATGAAAAACTATATAGAGCATTGTGATGGCAAAGGTCATGGAGAACTGTGATGACCAGTGTCATGTAGCATTGTGATGACACGGTCATGGAACATTGTGATGACAAGAATTGTGGAGCATTGTGGTGACACGGTCATGGAACATTGTGATGACAAGAATTATGGAGCATTGTGATGACACGGTCATGGAACATTGTGATGACAAGAATTATGGAGCATTGTGATGACACGGTCATGGAACATTGTGATGACAAGAATTCTGGAGCATTGTGATGACAAGGGCCATGGAGCATTGTGATGACACGGTCATGGAACATTGTGATGAGAAGAATTCTGGAGAATTGTGATGACAAGGGCCATGGAGCATTGTGATGACACGGTCATGGAACATTGTGATGACAGGAATTCTGGAGCATTGTGATGACAAGGGCCATGGAGCATTGTGGTGACACGGTCATGGAACATTGTGATGACAAGAATTATGGAGCATTGTGATGACACGGTCATGGAACATTGTGATGACAAGAATTATGGAGCATTGTGATGACAAGGGCCATGGAGCATTGTGATGACACGGTCATGGAACATTGTGATGACAAGAATTCTGGAGCATTGTGATGACAAGGGCCATGGACCATTGTGATGACACGGTCATGGAACATTATGATGACAAGAATTCTGGAGCATTGTGATGACAAGGGCCATGGAGCATTGTGATGACACGGTCATGGAACATTGTGATGACAAGAATTCTGGAGAATTGTGATGACAAGGGCCATGGAGCATTGTGATGACATGGTCATGGAACATTGTGATGACAAGAATTCTGTAGCATTTTAATGACACGGTCATGGAACATTGTGATGACAAGAATTATGGAGCATTGTGATGACAAGGGCCATGGTGCATTGTGATGACACGGTCATGGAACATTGTGATGACATGAATTCTGGAGCATTGTGATGAGAATGGCCATAGAGAATTGTGATGACATGGTCATGGAACATGGTGATGACAAGAATTCTGGAGCATTGTGATGACACGTTCATGGAACTTTGTGATGACAAGCAATCTGGAGCATTGTGATGAAAAGGGCCATGGAGCATTGTGATGACACGGTCATGGAACATTGTGATGACAAGAATTCTGGAGCATTGTGATGCGAAGGGCCATGGAGAATTGTGATAATATGGTCATGGAACATGGTGATGACAAGAATTCTGGAGCATTGTGATGACAAGGGACATGGAGCATTGTGATGACAAGTGTCACGGAGCATTGTAATGAGAGGTTTCATTGTGCACCGTGATGACAAGGGGGATGGAGTATTGTGATGAAACAGGTCCTGGAGCATTGTGATAAGAAAAGCCATTGAGCATTGTGATGACAGGCATCATGGAGCATTGTGAAGAAAGGGGTTATGGGGAATTGTAATGAGAATAGAGAAATGTGATGAAAATGGTCAGCAAGCAAATTGATTAAAGTGGTCATTTAGAATTGTCATGAAAAACTATATAGAGCATTGTGATGGCAAAGGTCATGGAGAACTGTGATGACCAGTGTCATGTAGCATTGTGATGACACGGTCATGGAACATTGTGATGACAAGAATTATGGAGCATTGTGATGACACGGTCATGGAACATTGTGATGACAAGAATTATGGAGCATTGTGATGATACGGTCATGGAACATTGTGATGACAAGAATTCTGGAGCATTGTGATGACAAGGGCCATGGAGCATTGTGATGACACGGTCATGGAACATTGTGATGACAAGAATTCTGGAGCATTGTGATGACAAGGGCCATGGAGCACTGTGGTGACATGGTCATGGAACATTGTGATGACAAGAATTCTGGAGCATTGTGATGACACGGTCATGGAACATTGTGATGACAAGAATTCTGGAGCATTGTGATGACAAGGGCCATGGAGCATTGTGATGACACGGTCATGGATCATTGTGATGACAAGAATTCTGGAGCATGATGATGACAAAGCCCATGGTGCATTGTGATGACACGGTCATGGAACTTTGTGATGACAAGGAATCTGGAGCATTGTGATTAAAAGGGCCATGGAGCATTGTGATGACACGGTCATGGAACATTGTGATGACAAGAATTCTGGAGCATTGTGATGCGAAGGGCCATGGAGAATTGTGATGACATGGTCATGGAACATGGTGATGACAAGAATTCTGGAGCATTGTGATGACAAGGGCCATGGAGCATTGTGATGACAAGTGTCACGGAGCATTGTAATGAGAGGTTTCATTGTGCACCGCGATGACAAGGGGGATGGAGTATTGTGATGAAACTGGTCCTGGAGCATTGTGATAACAAAAGCCATTGAGCATTGTGATGACAGGCATCATGGAGCATTGTGAAGAAAGCGGTCATGGGGAATTGTAATGACAATAGAGAAATGTGATGAAAATGGTCAGCAAGCAAAGTGATTAAAGTGATCATTTAGAATTGTCATGAAAAACTATGTAGAGCATTGTGATGACAAAGGTCATGGAGAACTGTGATGACCAGGGTCATGTAGCATTGTGATGACACGGTCATGGAACAGTGTGATGAGAAGAATTATGGAGCATTGTGATGACACGGGCCATGGAGCATTGTGATGACACGGTCATGGAACATTGTGATGACAAGAATTCTGGAGCATTGTTATGACAAGGGCCATGGAGCATTGTGATGACATGGTCATGGAACATTGTGATGACAAGAATTCTGGAGCATTTTAATGACACGGTCATGGAACATTGTGATGACAAGAATTATGGAGCATTGTGATGACAAGGGCCATGGTGCATTGTGATGACACGGTCATGGAACATTGTGATGACATAAATTCTGGAGCATTGTGATGAGAATGGCCATAGAGAATTGTGATGACATGGTCATGGAACATGGTGATGACAAGAATTCTGGAGCATTGTGATGACACGTTCATGGAACTTTGTGATGACAAGCAATCTGGAGCATTGTGATGAAAAGGGCCATGGAGCATTGTGATGACACGGTCATGGAACATTGTGATGACAAGAATTCTGGAGCATTGTGATGCGAAGGGCCATGGAGAATTGTGATAATATGGTCATGGAACATGGTGATGACAAGAATTCTGGAGCATTGTGATGACAAGGGCCATGGAGCATTGGGATGACAAGTGTCACGGAGCATTGTAATGAGAGGTTTCATTGTGCACCGTGATGACAAGGGGGATGGAGTATTGTGATGAAACTGGTCCTGGAGCATTGTGATAAGAAAAGCCATTGAGCATTGTGATGACAGGCATCATGGAGCATTGTGAAGAAAGGGGTTATGGGGAATTGTAATGACAATAGAGAAATGTGATGAAAATGGTCAGCAAGCAAATTGATTAAAGTGGTCATTTAGAATTGTCATGAAAAACTATATAGAGCATTGTGATGGCAAAGGTCATGGAGAACTGTGATGACCAGTGTCATGTAGCATTGTGATGACACGGTCATGGAACATTGTGATGACAAGAATTATGGAGCATTGTGATGACACGGTCATGGAACATTGTGATGACAAGAATTATGGAGCATTGTGATGACACGGTCATGGAACATTGTGATGACAAGAATTCTGGAGCATTGTGATGACAAGGGCCATGGAGCATTGTGATGACACGGTCATGGAACATTGTGATGACAAGAATTCTGGAGCATTGTGATGACAAGGGCCATGGAGCACTGTGGTGACATGGTCATGGAACATTGTGATGACAAGAATTCTGGAGAATTGTGATGACACGGTCATAGAACATTGTGATGACAAGAATTATGGAGCATTGTGATGACACGGTCATGGAACATTGTGATGACAAGAATTCTGGAGCATTGTGATGAGAAGGGCCATGGAGAATTGTGATGACATGGTCATGGAACATGGTGATGACAAGAATTCTGGAGCATGGTGATGACACGGTCATGGAACATTGTCATGACAAGAATTCTGGAGCATGGTGATGACAAAGGCCATGGTGCATTGTGATGACACGGTCATGGAACTTTGTGATGACAAGCAATCTGGAGCATTGTGATGAAAAGGGCCATGGAGCATTGTGATGACACGGTCATGGAACATTGTGATGACAAGAATTCTGGAGCATTGTGATGCGAAGGGCCATGGAGCATTGTGATGACATGGTCATGGAACATGGTGATGACAAGAATTCTGGAGCATTGTGATGACAAGGGCCATGGAGCATTGTGATGACAAGTGTCACGGAGCATTGTAATGAGAGGTTTCATTGTGCACCGTGATGACAAGGGGGATGGAGTATTGTGATGAAACTGGTCCTGGAGCATTGTGATAACAAAAGCCATTGAGCATTGTGATGACAGGCATCATGGAGCATTGTGAAGAAAGGGGTCATGGGGAATTGTAATGACAATAGAGAAATGTGATGAAAATGGTCAGCAAGCAAATTGATTAAAGTGGTCATTTAGAATTGTCATGAAAAACTATATAGAGCATTGTGATGGCAAAGGTCATGGAGAACTGTGATGACCAGTGTCATGTAGCATTGTGATGACACGGTCATGGAACATTGTGATGACAAGAATTGTGGAGCATTGTGGTGACACGGTCATGGAACATTGTGATGACAAGAATTATGGAGCATTGTGATGACACGGTCATGGAACATTGTGATGACAAGAATTATGTTGCATTGTGATGACACGGTCATGGAACATTGTGATGACAAGAATTCTGGAGCATTGTGATGACAAGGGCCATGGAGCATTGTGATGACACGGTCATGGAACATTGTGATGACAAGAATTCTGGAGAATTGTGATGACAAGGGCCATGGAGCATTGTGATGACACGGTCATGGAACATTGTGATGACAAGAATTCTGGAGAATTGTGATGACAAGGGCCATGAAGCATTGTGATGACACGGTCATGGAATATTGTGATGACAAGAATTCTGGAGCATTGTGATGACAAGGGCCATGGAGCATTGTGGTGACACGGTCATGGAACACTGTGATGACAAGAATTATGGAGCATTGTGATGACACGGTCATGGAACATTGTGATGACAAGAATTATGGAGCATTGTGATGACATGGTCATGGAACATTGTGATGACAATAATTCTGGAGCATTGTGATGACAAGGGCCATGGAAAATTGTGATGACACGGTCATGGAACATTGTGATGACAAGAATTCTGGAGCATGGTGATGACAAAGGCCATGGTGCATTGTGATGACACGGTCATGGAACTTTGTGATGACAAGCAATCTGGAGCATTGTGATGAAAAGGGCCATGGAGCATTGTGATGACACGGTCATGGAACATTGTGATGACAAGAATTCTGGAGCATTGTGATGCGACGGGCCAAGGAGAATTGTGATAATATGGTCATGGAACATGGTGATGACAAGAATTCTGGAGCATTGTGATGACAAGGGCCATGGAGCATTGTGATGACAAGTGTCACGGAGCATTGTAATGAGAGGTTTCATTGTGCACCGTGATGACAAGGGGGATGGAGTATTGTGATGAAACTGGTACTGGAGCATTGTGATAACAAAAGCCATTGAGCATTGTGATGACAGGCATCATGGAGCATTGTGAAGAAAGGGGTTATGGGGAATTGTAATGACAATAGAGAAATGTGATGAAAATGGTCAGCAAGCAAATTGATTAAAGTGGTCATTTAGAATTGTCATGAAAATCTATATAGAGCATTGTGATGGCAAAGGTCATGGAGAACTGTGATGACCAGTGTCATGTAGCATTGTGATGACATGGTCATGGAACATTGTGATGACAAGAATTACGGAGCATTGTGATGACACGGTCATGGAACATTGTGATGACAAGAATTATGGAGCATTGTGATGACACGGTCATGGAACATTGTGATGAAAAGAATTCTGGAGCATTGTAATGACAAGGGCCATGGAGCATTGTGATGACACGGTCATGGAACATTGTGATGACAAGAATTCTGGAGCATTGTGATGACACGGTCATGGAACACTGTGATGACAAGAATTCTGGAGCATTGTGATGACAAGGGCCATGAACCATTGTGATGACACGGTCTTGGAACATTGTGATGACAAGAATTCTGGAGCATTGTGATGACAAGGGCCATGCAGCATTGTGATGACACAGTCATGGAACATTGTGATGACAAGAATTCTGGAGCATGGTGATGACAAAGCCCATGGTGCATTGTGATGACACGGTCATGGAACTTTGTGATGACAAGCAATCTGGAGCATTGTGATGAAAAGGGCCATGGAGCATTGTGATGACACGGTCATGGAACATTGTGATGACAAGAATTCTGGAGCATTGTGATGCGAAGGGCCATGGAGAATTGTGATGACATGGTCATGGAACATGGTGATGACAAGAATTCTGGAGCATTGTGATGACAAGGGCCATGGAGCATTGTGATGACAAGTGTCACGGAGCATTGTAATGAGAGGTTTCATTGTGCACCGTGATGACAAGGGGGATGGAGTATTGTGATGAAACTGGTCCTGGAGCATTGTGATAACAAAAGCCATTGAGCATTGTGATGACAGGCATCATGGAGCATTGTGAAGAAAGGGGTCATGGGGAATTGTAATGACAATAGAGAAATGTGATGAAAATGGTCAGCAAGCAAATTGATTAAAGTGGTCATTTAGAATTGTCATGAAAAACTATATAGAGCATTGTGATGGCAAAGGTCATGGAGAACTGTGATGACCAGTGTCATGTAGCATTGTGATGACACGGTCATGGAACATTGTGATGACAAGAATTGTGGAGCATTGTGGTGACACGGTCATGGAACATTGTGATGACAAGAATTATGGAGCATTGTGATGACACGGTCATGGAACATTGTGATGACAAGAATTATGGAGCATTGTGATGACACGGTCATGGAACATTGTGATGACAAGAATTCTGGAGCATTGTGATGACAAGGGCCATGGAGCATTGTGATGACACGGTCATGGAACATTGTGATGAGAAGAATTCTGGAGAATTGTGATGACAAGGGCCATGGAGCATTGTGATGACACGGTCATGGAACATTGTGATGACAGGAATTCTGGAGCATTGTGATGACAAGGGCCATGGAGCATTGTGGTGACACGGTCATGGAACATTGTGATGACAAAAATTATGGAGCATTGTGATGACACGGTCATGGAACATTGTGATGACAAGAATTATGGAGCATTGTGATGACAAGGGCCATGGAGCATTGTGATGACACGGTCATGGAACATTGTGATGACAAGAATTCTGGAGCATTGTGATGACAAGGGCCATGGACCATTGTGATGACACGGTCATGGAACATTATGATGACAAGAATTCTGGAGCATTGTGATGACAAGGGCCATGGAGCATTGTGGTGACATGGTCATGGAACATTGTGATGACAAGAATTCTGGAGCATTGTGATGACACGGTCATAGAACATTGTGATGACAAGAATTATGGAGCATTGTGATGACACGGTCATGGAACACTGTGATGACAAGAATTCTGGAGCATTGTGATGACAAGGGCCATGAACCATTGTGATGACATGGTCTTGGAACATTGTGATGACAAGAATTCTGGAGCATTGTGATGACAAGGGCCATGCAGCATTGTGATGACACAGTCATGGAACATTGTGATGACAAGAATTCTGGAGCATGGTGATGACAAAGCCCATGGTGCATTGTGATGACACGGTCATGGAACTTTGTGATGACAAGCAATCTGGAGCATTGTGATGAAAAGGGCCATGGAGCATTGTGATGACACGGTCATGGAACATTGTGATGACAAGAATTCTGGAGCATTGTGATGCGAAGGGCCATGGAGAATTGTGATGACATGGTCATGGAACATGGTGATGACAAGAATTCTGGAGCATTGTGATGACAAGGGCCATGGAGCATTGTGATGACAAGTGTCACGGAGCATTGTAATGAGAGGTTTCATTGTGCACCGTGATGACAAGGGGGATGGAGTATTGTGATGAAACTGGTCCTGGAGCATTGTGATAACAAAAGCCATTGAGCATTGTGATGACAGGCATCATGGAGCATTGTGAAGAAAGGGGTCATGGGGAATTGTAATGACAATAGAGAAATGTGATGAAAATGGTCAGCAAGCAAATTGATTAAAGTGGTCATTTAGAATTGTCATGAAAAACTATATAGAGCATTGTGATGGCAAAGGTCATGGAGAACTGTGATGACCAGTGTCATGTAGCATTGTGATGACACGGTCATGGAACATTGTGATGACAAGAATTGTGGAGCATTGTGGTGACACGGTCATGGAACATTGTGATGACAAGAATTATGGAGCATTGTGATGACACGGTCATGGAACATTGTGATGACAAGAATTATGGAGCATTGTGATGACACGGTCATGGAACATTGTGATGACAAGAATTCTGGAGCATTGTGATGACAAGGGCCATGGAGCATTGTGATGACACGGTCATGGAACATTGTGATGAGAAGAATTCTGGAGAATTGTGATGACAAGGGCCATGGAGCATTGTGATGACACGGTCATGGAACATTGTGATGACAGGAATTCTGGAGCATTGTGATGACAAGGGCCATGGAGCATTGTGGTGACACGGTCATGGAACATTGTGATGACAAGAATTATGGAGCATTGTGATGACACGGTCATGGAACATTGTGATGACAAGAATTATGGAGCATTGTGATGACAAGGGCCATGGAGCATTGTGATGACACGGTCATGGAACATTGTGATGACAAGAATTCTGGAGCATTGTGATGACAAGGGCCATGGACCATTGTGATGACACGGTCATGGAACATTATGATGTCAAGAATTCTGGAGCATTGTGATGACAAGGGCCATGGAGCATTGTGATGACACGGTCATGGAACATTGTGATGACAAGAATTCTGGAGAATTGTGATGACAAGGGCCATGGAGCATTGTGATGACATGGTCATGGAACATTGTGATGACAAGAATTCTGGAGCATTTTAATGACACGGTCATGGAACATTGTGATGACAAGAATTATGGAGCATTGTGATGACAAGGGCCATGGTGCATTGTGATGACACGGTCATGGAACATTGTGATGACATGAATTCTGGAGCATTGTGATGAGAATGGCCATAGAGAATTGTGATGACATGGTCATGGAACATGGTGATGACAAGAATTCTGGAGCATTGTGATGACACGTTCATGGAACTTTGTGATGACAAGCAATCTGGAGCATTGTGATGAAAAGGGCCATGGAGCATTGTGATGACACGGTCATGGAACATTGTGATGACAAGAATTCTGGAGCATTGTGATGCGAAGGGCCATGGAGAATTGTGATAATATGGTCATGGAACATGGTGATGACAAGAATTCTGGAGCATTGTGATGACAAGGGCCATGGAGCATTGTGATGACAAGTGTCACGGAGCATTGTAATGAGAGGTTTCATTGTGCACCGTGATGACAAGGGGGATGGAGTATTGTGATGAAACAGGTCCTGGAGCTTTGTGATAAGAAAAGCCATTGAGCATTGTGATGACAGGCATCATGGAGCATTGTGAAGAAAGGGGTTATGGGGAATTGTAATGAGAATAGAGAAATGTGATGAAAATGGTCAGCAAGCAAATTGATTAAAGTGGTCATTTAGAATTGTCATGAAAAACTATATAGAGCATTGTGATGGCAAAGGTCATGGAGAACTGTGATGACCAGTGTCATGTAGCATTGTGATGACACGGTCATGGAACATTGTGATGACAAGAATTATGGAGCATTGTGATGACACGGTCATGGAACATTGTGATGACAAGAATTATGGAGCATTGTGATGATACGGTCATGGAACATTGTGATGACAAGAATTCTGGAGCATTGTGATGACAAGGGCCATGGAGCATTGTGATGACACGGTCATGGAACATTGTGATGACAAGAATTCTGGAGCATTGTGATGACAAGGGCCATGGAGCACTGTGGTGACATGGTCATGGAACATTGTGATGACAAGAATTCTGGAGCATTGTGATGACACGGTCATAGAACATTGTGATGACAAGAATTATGGAGCATTGTGATGACACGGTCATGGAACACTGTGATGACAAGAATTCTGGAGCATTGTGATGACAAGGGCCATGGAGCATTGTGATGACACGGTCATGGAACATTGTGATGACAAGAATTCTGGAGCATTGTGATGACAAGGGCCATGGAGCATTGTGATGACACGGTCATGGATCATTGTGATGACAAGAATTCTGGAGCATGATGATGACAAAGCCCATGGTGCATTGTGATGACACGGTCATGGAACTTTGTGATGACAAGGAATCTGGAGCATTGTGATTAAAAGGGCCATGGAGCATTGTGATGACACGGTCATGGAACATTGTGATGACAAGAATTCTGGAGCATTGTGATGCGAAGGGCCATGGAGAATTGTGATGACATGGTCATGGAACATGGTGATGACAAGAATTCTGGAGCATTGTGATGACAAGGGCCATGGAGCATTGTGATGACAAGTGTCACGGAGCATTGTAATGAGAGGTTTCATTGTGCACCGCGATGACAAGGGGGATGGAGTATTGTGATGAAACTGGTCCTGGAGCATTGTGATAACAAAAGCCATTGAGCATTGTGATGACAGGCATCATGGAGCATTGTGAAGAAAGCGGTCATGGGGAATTGTAATGACAATAGAGAAATGTGATGAAAATGGTCAGCAAGCAAAGTGATTAAAGTGATCATTTAGAATTGTCATGAAAAACTATGTAGAGCATTGTGATGACAAAGGTCATGGAGAACTGTGATGACCAGGGTCATGTAGCATTGTGATGACACGGTCATGGAACAGTGTGATGAGAAGAATTATGGAGCATTGTGATGACACGGGCCATGGAGCATTGTGATGACACGGTCATGGAACATTGTGATGACAAGAATTCTGGAGCATTGTTATGACAAGGGCCATGGAGCATTTTGATGATACGGTCATGGAACATTGTGATGAAAAGAAATCTGGAGCATTGTGATGAAAAGGGCCATGGTGCATTATGATGACACGGTCATGGAACTTTGTGATGACAAGCAATCTGGAGCATTGTGATGACCAGGGCCATGGAGCATTGTGATGACACGGTCATGGAACATTGTGATGACAAGAATTCTGGAGCATTGTGATGACAAGAATTCTGGAGCATTGTGATGACACTGTCATGGAACATTGTGATGACAAGAATTCTGGAGCATTGTGATGACACGGTCATGGAACATTTTGATGACAAGAATTCTGGAGCATTGTGATGACACGGTCATGGAACATTGTGATGATAAGAATTCTGGAGCATTGTGATGACAAGGACCATGGAGCATTGTGATGACACGGTCATGGAACATTGTGATGACAAGAATTCTGGAGCATTGTGATGACAAGGCCATGGAGCATTGTGATGACCAGGGCCATGGAACATTGTGATGACAAGAATTCTTGAGCATTGTGATGACAAGAATTCTGGAGAATTGTGATGACACGGTCATGGAACATTGTGATGACAAGAATTCTGGAGCATTGTGATGACAAGAATTCTGGAGCATTGTGATGACACGGTCATGGAATATTGTGATGACAAGAATTCTGGAGCATTGTGATGACAATGGCCATGGAGCATTTTGATGACACGGTCATGGAACATTGTGATGAAAAGAATTCTGGAGCATTGTGATGAAAAGGGCCATGGTGCATTATGATGACACGGTCATGGAACTTTGTGATGACAAGCAATCTGGAGCATTGTAATGACCAGGGCCATGGAGCATTGTGATGACACGGTCATGGAACATTGTGATGACAAGAATTCTGGAGCATTGTGATGACAAGAATTCTGGAGCATTGTGATGACACTGTCATGGAACATTGTGATGACAAGAATTCTGGAGCATTGTGATGACACGGTCATGGAACATTTTGATGACAAGGATTATGGAGCATTGTGATGACACGGTCATGGAACATTGTGATGACAAGAATTCTGGAGCATTGTGATGACAAGGGCCATGGAGCATTGTGATGACACGGTCATGGAACATTGTGATGACAAGAATTCTGGAGCATTGTGATGACAAGGGCCATGGAGCATTGTGATGACAAGTGTCATGGAGCATTGTAATGAGAGGTTTCATTGTGCACCGTGATGACAAGGGGGATGGAGTATTGTGATGAAACTGGTCCTGGAGCATTGTGATAACAAAAGCCATTGAGCATTGTGATGACAGGCATCATGGAGCATTGTGAAGAAAGGGGTCATGGGGAATTGTAATGACAATAGAGAAATGTGATGAAAATGGTCAGCAAGCAAAGTGATTAAAGTGATCATTTAGAATTGTCATGAAAAACTATGTAGAGCATTGTGATGACAAAGGTCATGGAGAACTGTGATGACCAGGGTCATGTAGCATTGTGATGACACGGTCATGGAACAGTGTGATGAGAAGAATTATGGAGCATTGTGATGACACGGGCCATGGAGCATTGTGATGACATGGTCATGGAGAACTGTGATGACCAGGGTCATGTAGCATTGTGATGACACGGTCATGGAACATTGTGATGACAAGAATTGTGGAGCATTGTGGTGACACGGTCATGGAACATTGTGATGACAAGAATTATGGAGCATTGTGATGACACGGTCATGGAACATTGTGATGACAAGAATTATGGAGCATTGTGATGACACGGTCATGGAACATTGTGATGACAAGAATTCTGGAGCATTGTGATGACAAGGGCCATGGAGCATTGTGATGACACGGTCATGGAACATTGTGATGACAAGAATTCTGGAGAATTGTGATGACAAGGGCCATGGAGCATTGTGATGACACGGTCATGGAATATTGTGATGACAAGAATTCTGGAGCATTGTGATGACAAGGGCCATGGAGCATTGTGGTGACACGGTCATGGAACATTGTGATGACAAGAATTATGGAGCATTGTGATGACACGGTCATGGAACATTGTGATGACAAGAATTATGGAGCATTGTGATGACACGGTTATGGAACATTGTGATGACAAGAATTCTGGAGCATTGTGATGACAAGGGTCATGGAGCATTGTGATGACACGGTCATGGAACATTGTGATGACAAGAATTCTAGAGCATTGTGATGACAAGGGCCATGGAGCATTGTGATGACAGGGTCATGGAACATTGTGATGACAAGAATTCTGGAGCATTGTGATGACCAGGGCCATGGAGCATTGTGATGACACGGTCATGGAACATTGTGATGACAAGAATTCTGGAGTATTGTGATGACAAGGGCCATGGAGCATTGTGATGACATGGTCATGGAACATTGTGATGACAAGAATTCTGGAGCATTTTAATGACACGGTCATGGAACCTTGTGATGAAAAGAATTATGGAGCATTGTGATGACAAGGGCCATGGTGCATTGTGATGACACGGTCATGGAACATTGTGATGACAAGAATTCTGGAGCATTGTGATGAGAAGGGCCATGGAGAATTGTGATGACATGGTCATGGAACATGGTGATGACAAGAATTCTGGAGCATTGTGATGACACGGTCATGGAACATTGTGATGACAAGAATTCTGGAGCATGGTGATGACAAAGGCCATGGTGCATTGTGATGACACGGTCATGGAACTTTGTGATGACAAGCAATCTGGAGCATTGTGATGAAAAGGGCCATGGAGCATTGTGATGACACGGTCATGGAACATTGTGATGACAAGAATTCTGGAGCATTGTGATGCGAAGGGCCATGGAGAATTGTGATGACATGGTCATGGAACATGGTGATGACAAGAATTCTGGAGCATTGTGATGACAAGGGCCATGGAGCATTGTGATGACAAGTGTCACGGAGCATTGTAATGAGAGGTTTCATTGTGCACCGTGATGACAAGGGGGATGGAGTATTGTGATGAAACTGGTCCTGGAGCATTGTGATAAAAAAAGCCATTGAGCATTGTGATGACAGGCATCATGGACATTGTGAAGAAAGGGGTCATGGGGAATTGTACTGACAATAGAGAAATGTGATGAAAATGGTCAGCAAGCAAATTGATTAAAGTGGTCATTTAGAATTGTCATGAAAATCTATATAGAGCATTGTGATGGCAAAGGTCATGGAGAACTGTGATGACCAGTGTCATGTAGCATTGTGATGACACGGTCATGGAACATTGTGATGACAAGAATTGTGGAGCATTGTGGTGACACGGTCATGGAACATTGTGATGACAAGAATTATGGAGCATTGTGATGACACGGTCATGGAACATTGTGATGACAAGAATTATGGAGCATTGTGATGACACTGTCATGGAACATTGTGATGACAAGAATTCTGGAGCATTGTGATGACAAGGGCCATGGAGCATTGTGATGACACGGTCATGGAACATTGTGATGACAAGAATTCTGGAGCATTGTGATGACAAGGGCCATGGAGCATTGTGATGACACGGTCATGGAACATTGTGATGACAAGAATTCTGGAGAATTGTGATGACAAGGGCCATGGAGCATTGTGATGACATGGTCATGGAACATTGTGATGACAAGAATTCTGGAGCATTTTAATGACACGGTCATGGAACATTGTGATGACAAGAATTATGGAGCATTGTGATGACAAGGGCCATGGTGCATTGTGATGACACGGTCATGGAACATTGTGATGACAAGAATTCTGGAGCATTGTGATGACAAGGGCCATGGAGCATTGTGGTGACATGGTCATGGAACATTGTGATGACAAGAATTATGGAGCATTGTGATGACAAGGGCCATGGAGCATTGTGATGACATGGTCATGGAACATTGTGATGACAAGAACTCTGGAGCATTTTAATGACACGGTCATGGAACATTGTGATGACAAGAATTATGGAGCATTGTGATGACAAGGGCCATGGAGCATTGTGATGACACGGTCATGGAACATTGTGATGACAAGAATTCTGGAGAATTGTGATGACAAGGGCCATGGAGCATTGTGATGACATGGTCATGGAACATTGTGATGACAAGAACTCTGGAGCATTTTAATGACACGGTCATGGAACATTGTGATGACAAGAATTATGGAGCATTGTGATGACAAGGGCCATGGTGCATTGTGATGACACGGTCATGGAACATTGTGATGACAAGAATTCTGGAGCATTGTGATGAGACGGGCCATGGAGCATTGTGATGACATGGTCATGGAACATGGTGATGACAAGAATTCTGGAGCATTTTGATGACACGGTCATGGAACTTTGTGATGACAAGCAATCTGGAGCATTGTGATGACAAGGGCCATGGTGCATAGTGAAGACACGGTCATGGAACATTGTGATGACAAGCAATCTGGAGCATTGTGATGAAAAGGGCCATGGAGCATTGTGATGAAACGGTCATGGAACATTGTGATGACAAGAATTCTGGAGCATTGTGATGACAAGGGCCATGGAGCATTGTGATGACACGGTCATGGAACATTGTGATGACAAGAATTCTGGAGCATTGTGATGACAAGGGCCATGGAGCATTGTGGTGACACGGTCATGGAACATTGTGATGACAAGAATTATGGAGCATTGTGATGACACGGTCATGGAACATTGTGATGACAAGAATTCTGGAGAATTGTGATGACAAGGGCCATGGAGCATTGTGATGACACGGTCATGGAACATTGTGATGACAAGAATTCTGGAGCATTGTGATGACAAGGGCCATGGAGCATTGTGATGACACGGTCATGGAACATTATGATGACAAGCAATCTGGAGCATTGTGATGAAAAGGGCCATGGAGCATTGTGATGACACGGTCATGGAACATTGTGATGACAAGAATTCTGGAGAATTGTGATGACAAGGGCCATGGAGAATTGTGATGACATGGTCATGGAACATTGTGATGACAAGAATTCTGGAGCATTTTAATGACACGGTCATGGAACATTGTGATGACAAGAATTATGGAGCATTGTGATGACAAGGGCCATGGTGCTTTGTGATGACACGGTCATGGAACTTTGTGATGACAAGCAATCTGGAGCATTGTGATGAAAAGGGCCATGGAGCATTGTGATGACACGGTCATGGAACATTGTGATGACAAGAATTCTGGAGCATTGTGTTGACAAGGGCCATGGATAATTGTGATGACATGGTCATGGAACATGGTGATGACAAGAATTCTGGAGCATTGTGATGACAAGGGTCATGGAGCATTGTGATGACAAGTGTCACGGAGCATTGTAATGAGAGGTTTCATTGTGCACCGTGATGACAAGGGGGATGGAGTATAGTGATGAAACTGGTCCTGGAGCATTGTGATAACAAAAGCCATTGAGCATTGTGATGACAGGCATCATGGCGCATTGTGAAGAAAGGGGTCATGGGGAATTGTAATGACAATAGAGGAATGTGATGAAAATGGTCAGCAAGCAAAGTGATTAAAGTGGTCATTTAGAATTGTCATGAAAAACTATATAGAGCATTGTGATGACAAAGGTCATGGAGAACTGTGATGACCAGGGTCATTTAGCATTGTGATGACACGGTCATGGAACATTGTGATGACAAGAATTATGGAGCATTGTGATGACACGGTCATGGAACATTGTGATGACAAGAATTATGGAGCATTCTGATGACACGGTCATGGAACACTGTGATGACAAGAATTATGGAGCATTTTGATGACACGGTCATAGAACATTGTGATGACAAAATTCTGGAGCATTGTGATGACAAGGGCCATGGAGCATTGTGATGACACGGTCATGGAACATTGTGATGACAAGAATTCTGGAGCATTGTGATGACAAGGGCCATGGAGCATTGTGATGACACGGTCATGGAACATTGTGATGAAAAGAATTCTGGAGAATTGTGATGACAAGGGCCATGGAGCATTGTGATGACACGGTCATGGAATATTGTGATGACAAGAATTCTGGAGCATTGTGATGACAAGGGCCATGGAGCATTGTGGTGACACGGTCATGGAACATTGTGATGACAAGAATTATGGAGCATTGTGATGACACGGTCATGGAACATTGTGATGACAAGAATTATGGAGCATTGTGATGACACGGTTATGGAACATTGTGATGACAAGAATTCTGGAGCATTGTGATGACAAGGGTCATGGAGCATTGTGATGACACGGTCATGGAACATTGTGATGACAAGAATTCTAGAGCATTGTGATGACAAGGGCCATGGAGCATTGTGATGACAGGGTCATGGAACATTGTGATGACAAGAATTCTGGAGCATTGTGATGACCAGGGCCATGGAGCATTGTGATGACATGGTCATGGAACATTGTGATGACAAGAATTCTGGAGCATTTTAATGACACGGTCATGGAACATTGTGATGACAAGAATTATGGAGCATGGTGATGACAAGGGCCATGGTGCATTGTGATGACACGGTCATGGAACATTGTGATGACAAGAATTCTGGAGCATTGTGATGAGAAGGGCCATGGAGAATTGTGATGACATGGTCATGGAACATGGTGATGACAAGAATTCTGGAGCATTGTGATGACACGGTCATGGAACATTGTGATGACAAGAATTCTGGAGCATGGTGATGACAAAGGCCATGGTGCATTGTGATGACACGGTCATGGAACTTTGTGATGACAAGCAATCTGGAGCATTGTGATGAAAAGGGCCATGGAGCATTGTGATGACACGGTCATGGAACATTGTGATGACAAGAATTCTGGAGCATTGTGATGCGAAGGGCCATGGAGCATTGTGATGACATGGTCATGGAACATGGTGATGACAAGAATTCTGGAGCATTGTGATGACAAGGGCCATGGAGCATTGTGATGACAAGTGTCACGGAGCATTGTAATGAGAGGTTTCATTGTGCACCGTGATGACAAGGGGGATGGAGTATTGTGATGAAACTGGTCCTGGAGCATTGTGATAACAAAAGCCATTGAGCATTGTGATGACAGGCATCATGGAGCATTGTGAAGAAAGGGGTCATGGGGAATTGTAATGACAATAGAGAAATGTGATGAAAATGGTCAGCAAGCAAAGTGATTAAAGTGGTCATTTAGAATTGTCATGAAAAACTATATAGAGCATTGTGATGGCAAAGGTCATGGAGAACTGTGATGACCAGTGTCATGTAGCATTGTGATGACACGGTCATGGAACATTGTGATGACAAGAATTGTGCAGCATTGTGGTGACACGGTCATGGAACATTGTGATGACAAGAATTATGGAGCATTGTGATGACACGGTCATGGAACATTGTGATGACAAGAATTATGTTGCATTGTGATGACACGGTCATGGAACATTGTGATGACAAGAATTCTGGAGCATTGTGATGACAAGGGCCATGGAGCATTGTGATGACACGGTCATGGAACATTGTGATGACAAGAATTCTGGAGAATTGTGATGACAAGGGCCATGGAGCATTGTGATGACACGGTCATGGAACATTGTGATGACAAGAATTCTGGAGAATTGTGATGACAAGGGCCATGAAGCATTGTGATGACACGGTCATGGAATATTGTGATGACAAGAATTCTGGAGCATTGTGATGACAAGGGCCATGGAGCATTGTGGTGACACGGTCATGGAACATTGTGATGACAAGAATTATGGAGCATTGTGATGACACGGTCATGGAACATTGTGATGACAAGAATTATGGAGCATTGTGATGACACGGTTATGGAACATTGTGATGACAAGAATTCTGGAGCATTGTGATGACAAGGGTCATGGAGCATTGTGATGACACGGTCATGGAACATTGTGATGACAAGAATTCTAGAGCATTGTGATGACAAGGGCCATGGAGCATTGTGATGACAGGGTCATGGAACATTGTGATGACAAGAATTCTGGAGCATTGTGATGACAAGGGCCATGGAGCATTGTGATGACACGGTCATGGAACATTGTGATGACAAGAATTCTGGAGTATTGTGATGACAAGGGCCATGGAGCATTGTGATGACATGGTCATGGAACATTGTGATGACAAGAATTCTGGAGCATTTTAATGACACGGTCATGGAACCTTGTGATGACAAGAATTATGGAGCATTGTGATGACAAGGGCCATGGTGCATTGTGATGACACGGTCATGGAACATTGTGATGACAAGAATTCTGGAGCATTGTGATGAGAAGGGCCATGGAGAATTGTGATGACATGGTCATGGAACATGGTGATGACAAGAATTCTGGAGCATTGTGATGACACGGTCATGGAACATTGTGATGACAAGAATTCTGGAGCATGGTGATGACAAAGGCCATGGTGCATTGTGATGACACGGTCATGGAACTTTGTGATGACAAGCAATCTGGAGCATTGTGATGAAAAGGGCCATGGAGCATTGTGATGACACGGTCATGGAACATTGTGATGACAAGAATTCTGGAGCATTGTGATGACAAGGGCCATGGAGCATTGTGATGACAAGTGTCACGGAGCATTGTAATGAGAGGTTTCATTGTGCACCGTGATGACAAGGGGGATGGAGTATTGTGATGAAACTGGTCCTGGAGCATTGTGATAAAAAAAGCCATTGAGCATTGTGATGACAGGCATCATGGAACATTGTGAAGAAAGGGGTCATGGGGAATTGTACTGACAATAGAGAAATGTGATGAAAATGGTCAGCAAGCAAATTGATTAAAGTGGTCATTTAGAATTGTCATGAAAAACTATATAGAGCATTGTGATGGCAAAGGTCATGGAGAACTGTGATGACCAGTGTCATGTAGCATTGTGATGACACGGTCATGGAACATTGTGATGACAAGAATTGTGGAGCATTGTGGTGACACGGTCATGGAACATTGTGATGACAAGAATTATGGAGCATTGTGATGACACGGTCATGGAACATTGTGATGACAAGAATTATGGAGCATTGTGATGACACTGTCATGGAACATTGTGATGACAAGAATTCTGGAGCATTGTGATGACAAGGGCCATGGAGCATTGTGATGACACGGTCATGGAACATTGTGATGACAAGAATTCTGGAGCATTGTGATGACAAGGGCCATGGAGCATTGTGATGACACGGTCATGGAACATTGTGATGACAAGAATTCTGGAGAATTGTGATGACAAGGGCCAAGGAGCATTGTGATGACATGGTCATGGAACATTGTGATGACAAGAATTCTGGAGCATTTTAATGACACGGTCATGGAACATTGTGATGACAAGAATTATGGAGCATTGTGATGACAAGGGCCATGGTGCATTGTGATGACACGGTCATGGAACATTGTGATGACAAGAATTCTGGAGCATTGTGATGACAAGGGCCATGGAGCATTGTGGTGACATGGTCATGGAACATTGTGATGACAAGAATTATGGAGCATTGTGATGACACGGTCATGGAACATTGTGATGACAAGAATTATGGAGCATTGTGATGACACGGTCATGGAACATTGTGATGACAAGAATTCTGGAGCATGGTGATGAGAAAGGCCATGGAGCATTGTGATGACACGGTCATGGAACATTGTGATGACAAGAATTCTGAAGCATTGTGATGCGAAGGGCCATGGCGAATTGTGATGACATGGTCATGGAATATGGTGAGGACAAGAATTCTGGAGCATTGTGATGACAAGGGCCATGGAGCATTGTGATGACAAGTGTCACGGAGCATTGTAATGAGAGGTTTCATTGTGCACTGTGATGACAAGCGGGATGGAGTATTGTGATGAAACTGGTCCTGGAGCATTGTGATAACAAAAGCCATTGAGCATTGTGATGAGAGGCATCATGGAGCATTGTGAAGAAAGTGGTCATGGGGAATTGTAATGACCATAGAGAAATGTGATGAAAATGGTCAGCAAGCAAATTGATTAAAGTGGTCATTTAGAATTGTCATGAAAAACTATATAGAGCATTGTGATGGCAAAGGTCATGGAGAACTGTGATGACCAGTGTCATGTAGCATTGTGATGACACGGTCATGGAACATTGTGATGACAAGAATTATGGAGCTTTGTGATGACAAGAAATCTGGAGCATTGTGATGACAAGGGCCATGGAGCATTGTGATGACACGGTCATGGAACATTGTGATGACAAGAATTCTGGAGAATTGTGATGACAAGGGCCATGGAGCATTGTGATGACACGGTCATGGAACATTGTGATGACAAGAATTCTGGAGCATTGTGATGACAAGGGCCATGGAGCATTGTGGTGACACGGTCATGGAACATTGTGATGACAAGAATTATGGAGCATTGTGATGACACGGTCATGGAACATTGTGATGACAAGAATTATGGAGCATTGTGATGACAAGGGCCATGGAGCATTGTGATGACACGGTCATGGAACATTGTGATGACAACAATTCTGGAGCATTGTGATGACAAGGGCCATGGAGCATTGTGATGACACAGTCATGGAACATTGTGATGACAACAATTCTGGAGCATTGTGATGACAAGGGCCATGGAGCATTGTGATGACACGGTCATGGAACATTGTGATGACAAGAATTCTGGAGAATTGTGATGACAAGGGCCATGGAGCATTGTGATGACATGGTCATGGAACATTGTGATGACAAGAACTCTGGAGCATTTTAATGACACGGTCATGGAACATTGTGATGACAAGAATTATGGAGCATTGTGATGACAAGGGCCATGGTGCATTGTGATGACACGGTCATGGAACATTGTGATGACAAGAATTCTGGAGCATTGTGATGAGACGGGCCATGGAGCATTGTGATGACATGGTCATGGAACATGGTGATGACAAGAATTCTGGAGCATTGTGATGACACGGTCATGGAACTTTGTGATGACAAGCAATCTGGAGCATTGTGATGACAAGGGCCATGGTGCATAGTGAAGACACGGTCATGGAACATTGTGATGACAAGCAATCTGGAGCATTGTGATGAAAAGGGCCATGGAGCATTGTGATGAAACGGTCATGGAACATTGTGATGACAAGAATTCTGGAGCATTGTGATGACAAGGGCCATGGAGCATTGTGATGACACGGTCATGGAACATTGTGATGACAAGAATTCTGGAGCATTGTGATTACAAGGGCCATGGAGCATTGTGGTGACACGGTCATGGAACATTGTGATGACAAGAATTATGGAGCATTGTGATGACACGGTCATGGAACATTGTGATGACAAGAATTCTGGAGAATTGTGATGACAAGGGCCATGGAGCATTGTGATGACACGGTCATGGAACATTGTGATGACAAGAATTCTGGAGCATTGTGATGACAAGGGCCATGGAGCATTGTGATGACACGGTCATGGAACATTATGATGACAAGCAATCTGGAGCATTGTGATGAAAAGGGCCATGGAGCATTGTGATGACACGGTCATGGAACATTGTGATGACAAGAATTCTGGAGAATTGTGATGACAAGGGCCATGGAGAATTGTGATGACATGGTCATGGAACATTGTGATGACAAGAATTCTGGAGCATTTTAATGACACGGTCATGGAACATTGTGATGACAAGAATTATGGAGCATTGTGATGACAAGGGCCATGGTGCTTTGTGATGACACGGTCATGGAACTTTGTGATGACAAGCAATCTGGAGCATTGTGATGAAAAGGGCCATGGAGCATTGTGATGACACGGTCATGGAACATTGTGATGACAAGAATTCTGGAGCATTGTGTTGACAAGGGCCATGGATAATTGTGATGACATGGTCATGGAACATGGTGATGACAAGAATTCTGGAGCATTGTGATGACAAGGGTCATGGAGCATTGTGATGACAAGTTTCACGGAGCATTGTAATGAGAGGTTTCATTGTGCACCGTGATGACAAGGGGGATGGAGTATAGTGATGAAACTGGTCCTGGAGCATTGTGATAACAAAAGCCATTGAGCATTGTGATGACAGGCATCATGGCGCATTGTGAAGAAAGGGGTCATGGGGAATTGTAATGACAATAGAGGAATGTGATGAAAATGGTCAGCAAGCAAAGTGATTAAAGTGGTCATTTAGAATTGTCATGAAAAACTATATAGAGCATTGTGATGACAAAGGTCATGGAGAACTGTGATGACCAGGGTCATTTAGCATTGTGATGACACGGTCATGGAACATTGTGATGACAAGAATTATGGAGCATTGTGATGACACGGTCATGGAACATTGTGATGACAAGAATTATGGAGCATTCTGATGACACGGTCATGGAACACTGTGATGACAAGAATTATGGAGCATTTTGATGACACGGTCATAGAACATTGTGATGACAAAATTCTGGAGCATTGTGATGACAAGGGCCATGGAGCATTGTGATGACACGGTCATGGAACATTGTGATGACAAGAATTCTGGAGCATTGTGATGACAAGGGCCATGGAGCATTGTGATGACACGGTCATGGAACATTGTGATGAAAAGAATTCTGGAGAATTGTGATGACAAGGGCCATGGAGCATTGTGATGACCTGGTCATGGAACATTGTGATGACAAGAATTCTGGAGCATTTTGTTGACACGGTCATGGAACATTGTGATGACAAGTATTATGGAGCATTGTGATGACAAGGGCCATGGTGCATTGTGATGACACGGTCATGGAACATTGTGATGACAAGAATTATGGAGCATTGTGATCACACGGTCATGGAACATTGTGATGACAAGAATTATGGAGCATTGTGATGACACGGTCATGGAACATTGTGATGACAAGAATTCTGGAGCATTGTGATGACAAGGGCCATGGAGCATTGTGATGACACGGTCATGGAACATTGTGATGACAAGAATTCTGGAGAATTGTGATGACATGGGCCATGGAGCATTGTGATGACACGGTCATGGAACATTGTGATGACAAGAATTCTGGAGCATTGTGATGACAAAGGCCATGGAGCATTGTGATGACAAGTGTCATGGAGCATTGTGATGATAAGAATTCTGGAGCAATATAATGACAAGGGCCATGGAGAATTGTGATGACATGGTCATGGAACATTGTGATGACAAGAATTCTAGAGCATTGTGATGACATTAGTCATGGAGCATTGTAATGAAACTTATCATTATGCACCGTGATGAGAAGGGGGATGGAGTATTGTGATGAAACTGGTCCTGGAGCATTGTGATAACAAAAGCCATTGAGCATTGTGATGATAGGCATCATGGAGCATTGTGAAGAAGGGGGTCATGGGAAATTGTAATGATAATAGAGAAATGTGATGAAAAATGGTCAGCAAGCAAAGTGATTAAAGTGGTCATTTAGAATTGTCATGAAAAACTATATAGAGCATTGTGATGACACGGTCATGGATCATTGTGATGACAAGAATTATGGAGCATTGTGATGACAAGGGCCATGGCACATTGTGATGACACGGTCATGGAACATTGTGATGACAAGAATTATGGAGCATGGTGATGACAAAGGCCATGGTGCATTGTGATGACACGGTCATGGAACTTTGTGATGACAAGCAATCTGGAGCATTGTGATGAAAAGGGCCATGGAGCATTGTGATGACACGGTCATGGAACATTGTGATGACAAGAATTCTGGAGCATTGTGATGCGAAGGGCCATGGAGAATTGTGATGACATGGTCATGGAACATGGTGATGACAAGAATTCTAGAGCATTGTGATGACAAGGGCCATGGAGCATTGTGATGACAAGTGTCACGGAGCATTGTAATGAGAGGTTTCATTGTGCACCGTGATGACAAGGGGGATGGAGTATTGTGATGAAACTGGTCCTGGAGCATTGTGATAACAAAAGCCATTGAGCATTGTGATGACAGGCATCATGGAGCATTGTGAAGAAAGGGGTCATGGGGAATTTTAATGACAATAGAGAAATGTGATGAAAATGGTCAGCAAGCAAATTGATTAAAGTGGTCATTTAGAATTGTCATGAAAAACTATATAGAGCATTGTGATGGCAAAGGTCATGGAGAACTGTGATGACCAGTGTCATGTAGCATTGTGATGACACGGTCGTGGAACATTGTGATGACAAGAATTGTGGAGCATTGTGATGACACGGTCATGGAACATTGTGATGACAAGAATTATGGAGCATTGTGATGACACGGTCATGGAACATTGTGATGACAAGGGCCATGGAGCATTGTGATGACACGGTCATGGAACATTGTGATGACAAGAATTCTGGAGCATTGTGATGACAAGGGCCATGGAGCATTGTGATGACACGGTCATGGAAAATTGTGATGACAAGAATTCTGGAGCATTGTGATGACAAGGGCCATGGAGCATTGTGATGACACGGTCATGGAACATTGTAACGACAAGAATTCTGGAGAATTGTGATGACAAGGGCCATGGAGAATTGTGATGACATGGTCATGGAACATTGTGATGACAAGAATTCTGGAGCATTTTAATGACACGGTCATGGAACATTGTGATGACAAGAATTATGGAGCATTTTGATGACACGGTCATGGAACATTGTGATGACAAAATTCTGGAGCATTGTGATGACAAGGGCCATGGAGCATTGTGATGACACGGTCATGGAACATTGTGATGACAAGAATTCTGGAGCATTGTGATGACAAGGGCCATGGAGCATTTTGATAACACGGTCATGGAACATTGTGATGACAAGAATTCTGGAGAATTGTGATGACAAGGACCATGGAGCATTGTGATGACCTGGTCATGGAACATTGTGATGACAAGAATTCTGGAGCATTTTGATGACACGGTCATGGAACATTGTGATGACAAGGATTATGGAGCATTGTGATGACAAGGGCCATAGTGCATTGTGATGACACGGTCATGGAACATTGTGATGACAAGAATTATGGAGCATTGTGATGACAAGGGCCATGGAGCATTGTGATGACACGGTCATGGAACATTGTGATGACAAGAATTATGGAGCATGGTGATGACAAGGGCCATGGAGCATTGTGATGACATGGTCATCGAACATTGTGATGACAAGAATTCTGGAGCATTGTGATGACAAGGGCCATGGAGCATTGTGATGACACGGTCATGGAACATTGTAATGACAAGAATTCTCGAGCATTGTGTTGACAAGGACCATGGAGCATTGTGATGACACGGTCATGGAACATTGTGATGACAAGAATTCTGGAGCATTGTGATGACAAAGGCCATGGAGCATTGTGATGACAAGTGTCATGGAGCATTGTGATGATAAGAATTCTGGAGCAATATGATGACAAGGGACTTGGAGAATTGTGATGACATGGTCATGGAACATTGTGATGACAAGAATTCTAGAGCATTGTGATGACATTTGTCATGGAGCATTGTAATGAAACTTTTCATTGTGCACCGTGATGAGAAGGGGAATGGAGTATTGTGATGAAACTGGTCCTGGAGCATTGTGATAACAAAAGCCATTGAGCATTGTGATGATAGGCATCATGGAGCATTGTGAAGAAGGGGGTCATGGGAAATTGTAATGACAATAGAGAAATGTGATGAAAATGGTCAGAAAGCAAACTGATTAAAGTGGTCATTTAGAATTGTCATGAAAAAGTATATAGAGCATTGTGATGCAAAGGTCATGGAGAACTGTGATGACCAGGGTCATGTAGCATTGTGATGACACGGTCATGGAACATTTTGATGACAAGAATTATGGAGGATTGTGATGACACGGTCATGGAATATTGTGATGACAAGAATTATGGAGCATTGTGATGACACGGTCATGGAACATTGTGATGACAAGAATTCTGGAGCATTGTGATGACAAGGGCCATGGAGCATTGTGATGACACGGTCATTGAACTTTGTGATGACAAGAATTCTGGAGCAATGTGATGACAAGGGCCATGGAGCATTGTGATGACACGGTCATGGAACATTGTGATGACAAGAATTCTGGAGCATTGTGATGACAAGGGCCATGGAGCATTGTGATGACACGGTCATGAAACATAGTGATGACAAGAATTCTGAGAATTGTGATGACAAGGGCCATGGAGCATTGTGATAACATGGTCATGGAACATTGTGATGACAAGAATTCTGGAGCATTTTGATGACACGGTCATGGAACATTGTGATGACAAGAATTATGGAGCATTGTGATGACAAGGGCCATGGTGCATTGTGATGACAGGGTCATGGAACTTTGTGATGACAAGCAATCTGGAACATTGTGATGAAAAGGGCCATGGAGCATTGTGATGACATGGTCATGGAACATTGTGATGACAAGAATTCTGGAGCATTGTGATGAGAAGGGCCATGGAGAATTGTGATGACATGGTCATGGAACATTGTGATGACAAGAATTAGGGAGCATTGTGATGACACGGTCATGGAACATTTTGATGACAAGAATTATGGAGCATTGTGATGACACGGTCATGGAACATTGTGATGACAAGAAATCTGGAGCATTGTGATGACAAGGGCCATGGAGCATTGTGATGACATGGTCATGGATCATTGTGATGACAAGAATACTGGAGAATTGTTATGACAAGGGCCATGGAGCATTGTGATGACACCGTCATGGAACATTGTGATGACAAGAATTCTGGAGCATTGTGATGACAAGGGCCATGGTGCATTGTGATGACACGGTCATGGAACTTTGTGATGACAAGCAATCTGGAGCATTGTGATGACCAGGGCCATGGAGCATTGTGATGACACGGTCATGGAACATTGTGATGACAAGAATTCTGGAGCATTGTGATGACAAGAATTCTGGAGCATTGTGATGACACGGTCATGGAACATTGTGATGACAAGAATTATGGAGCATTCTGATGACACGGTCATGGAACATTGTGATGACAAGGATTATGGAGCATTTTGATGACACGATCATGGAACATTGTGATGACAAAATTCTGGAGCATTGTGATGACAAGGGCCATGGAGCATTGTGATGACACGGTCATGGAACATTGTGATGAAAAGAATTCTGGAGAATTGTGATGACAAGGGCCATGGAGCATTGTGATGACCTGGTCATGGAACATTGTGATGACAAGAATTCTGGAGCATTTTGATGACACGGTCATGGAACATTGTGATGACAAGGATTATGGAGCATTGTGATGACAAGGGCCATAGTGCATTGTGATGACACGGTCATGGAACATTGTGATGACAAGAAATATGGAGCATTGTGATGACAAGGGCCATGGAGCATTGTGATGACACGGTCATGGAACATTGTGATGACAAGAATTATGGAGCATCATGATGACAAGGGCCATGGAGCATTGTGATGACATGGTCATCGAACATTGTGATGACAAGAATTCTGGAGCATTGTGATGACCAGGGCCATGGAGCATTGTGATGACACGGTCATGGAACATTGTAATGACAAGAATTCTCGAGCATTGTGTTGACAAGGTCCATGGAGCATTGTGATGACACGGTCATGGAACATTGTGATGACAAGAATTCTGGAGCATTGTGATGACAAAGGCCATGGAGCATTGTGATGACAAGTGTCATGGAGCATTGTGATGATAAGAATTCTGGAGCAATATGATGACAAGGGCCTTGGAGAATTGTGATGACATGGTCATGGAACATTGTGATGACAAGAATTCTAGAGCATTGTGATGACATTTGTCATGGAGCATTGTAATGAAACTTTTCATTGTGCACTGTGATGAGAAGGGGAATGGAGTATTGTGATGAAACTGGTCCTGGAGCATTGTGATAACAAAAGCCATTGAGCATTGTGATGATAGGCATCATGGAGCATTGTGAAGAAGGGGGTCATGGGAAATTGTAATGACAATAGAGAAATGTGATGAAAATGGTCAGAAAGCAAAGTGATTAAAGTGGTCATTTAGAATTGTCATGAAAAAGTATATAGAGCATTGTGATGCAAAGGTCATGGAGAACTGTGATGACCAGGGTCATGTAGCATTGTGATGACACGGTCATGGAACATTGTCATGACAAGAATTATGGAGGATTGTGATGACACGGTCATGGAACATTGTGATGACAAGAATTATGGAGCATTGTGATGACACGGTCATGGAACATTGTGATGACAAGAATTCTGGAGCATTGTGATGACAAGGGCCATGGAGCATTGTGATGACATGGTCATGGAACATTGTGATGACAAGAATTCTGGAGCATTGTGATGACAAGGGCCATGGAGCATTGTGATGACACGGTCATGAAACATAGTGATGACAAGAATTCTGAGAATTGTGATGACATGGGCCATGGAGCATTGTGATAACATGGTCATGGAACATTGTGATGACAAGAATTCTGGAGCATTTTGATGACACGGTCATGGAACATTGTGATGACAAGAATTATGGAGCATTGTGATGACAAGGGCCATGGTGCATTGTGATGACACGGTCATGGAACTTTGTGATGACAAGCAATCTGGAACATTGTGATGAAAAGGGGCCATGGAGCATTGTGATGACATGGTCATAGGAACATTGTGATGACAAGAATTCTGGAGCATTGTGATGAGAAGGGCCATGGAGAATTGTGATGACATGGTCATGGAACATTGTGATGACAAGAATTAGGGAGCATTGTGATGACACGGTCATGGAACATTTTGATGACAAGAATTATGGAGCATTGTGATGACACGGTCATGGAACATTGTGATGACAAGAAATCTGGAGCATTGTGATGACAAGGGCCATGGAGCATTGTGATGACATGGTCATGGATCATTGTGATGACAAGAATACTGGAGAATTGTTATGACAAGGGCCATGGAGCATTGTGATGACACGGTCATGGAACATTGTGATGACAAGAATTCTGGAGCATTGTGATGACAAGGGCCATGGTGCATTGTGATGACACGGTCATGGAACTTTGTGATGACAAGCAATCTGGAGCATTGTGATGACCAGGGCCATGGAGCATTGTGATGACACGGTCATGGAACATTGTGATGACAAGAATTCTGGAGCATTGTGATGACAAGAATTCTGGAGCATTGTGATGACACGGTCATGGAACATTGTGATGACAAGAATTATGGAGCATTCTGATGACACGGTCATGGAACATTGTGATGACAAGAATTATGGAGCATTTTGATGACACGGTCATGGAACATTGTGATGACAAAATTCTGGAGCATTGTGATGACAAGGGCCATGGAGCATTGTGATGACACGGTCATGGAACATTGTGATGACACGAATTCTGGAGCGTTGTAATGACAAGGGCCATGGAGCATTGTGATGACACGGTCATGGAACATTGTGATGACAAGAATTCTGGAGAATTGTGATGACAAGGGCCATGGAGCATTGTGATGACCTGGTCATGGAACATTGTGATGACAAGAATTCTGGAGCATTTTGATGACACGGTCATGGAACTTTGTGATGACAAGAATTATGGAGCATTGTGATGACAAGGGCCATAGTGCATTGTGATAACACGGTCATGGAACATTGTGATGACAAGAATTATGGAGCATTGTGATGACAAGGGCCATGGAGCATTGTGATGACACGGTCATGGAACATTGTGATGACACGAATTATGGAGCATGGTGATGACAAGGGCCATGGAGCATTGTGATGACATGGTCATCGAACATTGTGATGACAAGAATTCTGGAGCATTGTGATGACAAGGGCCATGGAGCATTGTGATGACACGGTCATGGAACATTGTAATGACAAGAATTCTCGAGCATTGTGTTGACAAGTACCATGGAGCATTGTGATGACACAGTCATGGAACATTGTCATGACAAGAATTCTGGAGCATTGTGATGACAAATGCCATGGAGCATTGTGATGACAAGTGTCATGGAGCATTGTGATGATAAGAATTCTGGAGCAATATGATGACAAGGGCCTTGGAGTATTGTGATGACATGGTCATGGAACATTGTGATGACAAGAATTCTAGAGCATTGTGATGACATTTGTCATGGAGCATTGTAATGAAACTTTTCTTTGTGCACCGTGATGAGAAGGGGGATGGAGTATTGTGATGAAACTGGTCCTGGAGCATTGTGATAACAAAAGCCATTGAGCATTGTGATGATAGGCATCATGGAGCATTGTGAAAAAGGGGGTCATGGGAAATTGTAATGACAATAGAGAAATGTGATGAAAATGGTCAGAAAGCAAAGTGATTAAAGTGGTCATTTAGAATTGTCATGAAAAAGTATATAGAGCATTGTGATGCAAAGGTCATGGAACATTGTGATGACAAGAATTATGGAGCATTGTGATGACACGGTCATGGAACATTGTGATGACAAGAATTCTGGAGCATTGTGATGACAAGAATTCTGGAGCATTGTGATGACACGGTCATGGAACATTGTGATGACAAGAATTATGGAGCATTCTGATGACACGGTCATGGAACATTGTGATGACAAGAATTATGGAGCATTTTGATGACACGGTCATGGAACATTGTGATGACAAAATTCTGGAGCATTGTGATGACAAGGGCCATGGAGCATTGTGATGACACGGTCATGGAACATTGTGATGACACGAATTCTGGAGCGTTGTAATGACAAGGGCCATGGAGCATTGTGATGACACGGTCATGGAACATTGTGATGACAAGAATTCTGGAGAATTGTGATGACAAGGGCCATGGAGCATTGTGATGACCTGGTCATGGAACATTGTGATGACAAGAATTCTGGAGCATTTTGATGACACGGTCATGGAACTTTGTGATGACAAGAATTATGGAGCATTGTGATGACAAGGGCCATAGTGCATTGTGATAACACGGTCATGGAACATTGTGATGACAAGAATTATGGAGCATTGTGATGACAAGGGCCATGGAGCATTGTGATGACACGGTCATGGAACATTGTGATGACACGAATTATGGAGCATGGTGATGACAAGGGCCATGGAGCATTGTGATGACATGGTCATCGAACATTGTGATGACAAGAATTCTGGAGCATTGTGATGACAAGGGCCATGGAGCATTGTGATGACACGGTCATGGAACATTGTAATGACAAGAATTCTCGAGCATTGTGTTGACAAGTACCATGGAGCATTGTGATGACACAGTCATGGAACATTGTCATGACAAGAATTCTGGAGCATTGTGATGACAAATGCCATGGAGCATTGTGATGACAAGTGTCATGGAGCATTGTGATGATAAGAATTCTGGAGCAATATGATGACAAGGGCCTTGGAGTATTGTGATGACATGGTCATGGAACATTGTGATGACAAGAATTCTAGAGCATTGTGATGACATTTGTCATGGAGCATTGTAATGAAACTTTTCTTTGTGCACCGTGATGAGAAGGGGGATGGAGTATTGTGATGAAACTGGTCCTGGAGCATTGTGATAACAAAAGCCATTGAGCATTGTGATGATAGGCATCATGGAGCATTGTGAAAAAGGGGGTCATGGGAAATTGTAATGACAATAGAGAAATGTGATGAAAATGGTCAGAAAGCAAAGTGATTAAAGTGGTCATTTAGAATTGTCATGAAAAAGTATATAGAGCATTGTGATGCAAAGGTCATGGAACATTGTGATGACAAGAATTATGGAGCATTGTGATGACACGGTCATGGAACATTTTGATGACAAGATTTCTGGAGCATTGTGATGACAAGGGCCATGGAGCATTGTGATGACACGGTCATGGAACTTTGTGATGACAAGAATTCTGGAGCAATGTGATGACAAGGGCCATGGAGCATTGTGATGACACGGTCATGGACCATTGTGATGACAAGAATTCTGGAGCATTGTGATGACAAGGGCCATGGAGCATTGTGATGACATGGTCATGGAACATTGTGATGACAAGAATTCTGGAGCATTTTGATGACACGGTCATGGTACATTGTGATGACAAGAATTATGGAGCATTGTGATGACAAGGGCCATGGTGCATTGTGATGACACGGTCATGGAACTTTATGATGACAAGCAATCTGGAACATTGTGATGAAAAGGGCCATGGAGCATTGTGATGACATGGTCATGGAACATTGTGATGACAAGAATTCTGGAGCATTGTGATGAGAAGGGCCATGGAGAATTGTGATGACATGGTCATGGAACATGGTGATGACAAGAATTCTGGAGCATTGTGATGACACGGTCATGGAACATTGTGATGACAAGAATTAGGGAGCATTGTGATGACACGGTCATGGAACATTTTGATGACAAGAATTATGGAGCATTGTGATGACACGGTCATGGAACATTGTGATGACAAGAAATCTGGAGCATTGTGATGACAAGGGCCATGGAGCATTGTGATGACACGGTCATGGAACATTGTGATGACAAGAATTCTGGAGCATTGTGATGACAAGGGCCATGGTGCATTGTGATGACACGGTCATGGAACTTTGTGATGACAAGCAATCTGGAGCATTGTGATGACCAGGGCCATGGAGCATTGTGATGACACGGTCATGGAACATTGTGATGACAAGAATTCTGGAGCATTGTGATGACAAGAATTCTGGAGCATTGTGATGACACGGTCATGGAGCATTGTGATGACAAGAATTCTGAAGCATTGTGATGACACGGTCATGGAACATTTTGATGAGAAGGATTATGGAGCATTGTGATGACACGGTCATGGAACATTGTGATGACAAGGATTCTGGAGCATTGTGATGACAAGGGCCATGGAGCATTGTGATGACACGGTCATGGACCATTGTGATGACAAGAATTCTGGAGCATTGTGATGACAAGGGCCGGATCATTGTGATGACACGGTCATAGAACATTGTGATGACAAGAATTCTGGAGCATTGTGATGACAAGGGCCATGGTGCATTGTGGTGACACGGTCATGGAACATTGTGATGACAAGCAATCTGGAGCATTGTGATGACCAGGGCCATGGAGCAATGTGATGACACGTTCATGGAACATTGTGATGACAAGAATTCTGGAACATTGTGATTACAACAATTCTGGAGCATTGTGATGAAACGGTCATGGAACATTTTGATGACAAGAATTCTGGAGCATTGTGATGACACGGTCATGGAACATTTTGATGACAAGAATTATGGAGCTTTGTGATGACAAGAAATCTGGAGCATTGTGATGACAAGGGCCATGGTGCATTGTGATGACACGGTCATGGAACTTTGTGATGACAAGCAATCTGGAGCATTGTGATGACCAGGGCCATGGAGCATTGTGATGACACGGTCATGGAACATTGTGATGACAAGAATTCTGGAGCATTGTGATGACAAGAATTCAGGAGCATTGTGATGACACGGTCATGGAACATTGTGATGACAAGAATTATAGAGCATTCTGATGACACGGTCATGGAACATTGTGATGACAAGAATTATGGAGCATTTTGATGACACGGTCATGGAACATTGTGATGACAAAATTCTGGAGCATTGTGATGACAAGGGCCATGGAGCATTGTGATGACACGGTCATGGAACCTTGTGATGACAAAATTCTGGAGCATTGTGATGACAAGGGCCATGGAGCATTGTGATGACACGGTCATGGAACATTGTGATGACAAGAATTCTGGAGAATTGTGATGACAAGGGCCATGGAGCATTGTGATGACACGGTCATGGAACATTGTAATGACAAGAATTCTCGAGCATTGTGTTGACAAGGACCATGGAGCATTGTGATGACACGGTCATGGAACATTGTGATGACAAGAATTCTGGAGCATTGTGATGACAAAGGCCATGGAGCATTGTGATGACAAGTGTCATGGAGCATTGTGATGATAAGAATTCTGGAGCAATATGATGACAAGGGCCTTGGAGAATTGTGATGACATAGTCATGGAACATTGTGATGACAAGAATTCTAGAGCATTGTGATGACATTTGTCATGGAGCATTGTAATGAAACTTTTCATTGTGCACCGTGATGAGAAGGGGAATGGAGTATTGTGATGAAACTGGTCCTGGAGCATTGTGATAACAAAAGCCATTGAGCATTGTGATGATAGGCATCATGGAGCATTGTGAAGAAGGGGGTCATGGGAAATTGTAATGACAATAGAGAAATGTGATGAAAATGGTCAGAAAGCAAAGTCATTAAAGTGGTCATTTAGAATTGTTATGAAAAAGTATATAGAGCATTGTGATGCAAAGGTCATGGAGAACTGTGATGACCAGGGTCATGTAGCATTGTGATGACAAAAATTAAGGAGGATTGTGATGACACGGTCATGGAACATTGTGATGACAAGAATTATGGAGCATTGTGATGACACGGTCATGGAACATTGTGATGACAAGAATTCTGGAGCATTGTGATGACAAGGGCCATGGAGCATTGTGATGACACGGTCATTGAACTTTGTGATGACAAGAATTCTGGAGCAATGTGATGACAAGGGCCATGGAGCATTGTGATGACACGGTCATGGAACATTGTGATGACAAGAATTCTGGAGCATTGTGATGACAAGGGCCATGGAGCATTGTGATGACACGGTCATGAAACATAGTGATGACAAGAATTCTGAGAATTGTGATGACAAGGGCCATGGTGCATTGTGATAACATGGTCATGGAACATTGTGATGACAAGAATTCTGGAGCATTTTGAAGACACGGTCATGGAACATTGTGATGACAAGAATTATGGAGCATTGTGATGACAAGGGCCATGGAGCATTGTGATGACATGGTCATGGAACATTGTGATGACAAGAATTAGGGAGCATTGTGATGACACGGTCATGGAACATTTTGATGACAAGAATTATGGAGCATTGTGATGACACGGTCATGGAACATTGTGATGACAAGAAATCTGGAGCATTGTGAAGACAAGGGCCATGGAGCATTGTGATGACATGGTCATGGATCATTGTGATGACAAGAATACTGGAGAATTGTTATGACAAGTGCCATGGAGCATTGTGATGACACGGTCATGGAACATTGTGATGACAAGAATTCTGGAGCATTGTGATGACAAGGGCCATGGTGCATTGTGATGACACGGTCATGGAACTTTGTGATGACAAGGAATCTGGAGCATTGTGATGACCAGGGCCATGGAGCATTGTGATGACACGGTCATGGAACATTGTGATGACAAGAATTCTGGAGCATTGTGATGACAAGAATTCTGGAGCATTGTGATGACACGGTCATGGAACATTGTGATGACAAGAATTATGGAGCATTCTGATGACACGGTCATGGAACATTGTGATGACAAGAATTATGGAGCATTTTGATGACACGGTCATGGAACATTGTGATGACAAAATTCTGGAGCATTGTGATGACAAGGGCCATGGAGCATTGTGATGACACGGTCATGGAACATTGTGATGACACGAATTATGGAGCATGGTGATGACAAGGGCCATGGAGCATTGTGATGACATGGTCATCGAACATTGTGATGACAAGAATTCTGGAGCATTGTGATGACAAGGGCCATGGAGCATTGTGATGACACGGTCATGGAACATTGTAATGACAAGAATTCTCGAGCATTGTGTTGACAAGAACCATGGAGCATTGTGATGACACAGTCATGGAACATTGTGATGACAAGAATTCTGGAGCATTGTGATGACAAGGGCCATGGAGCATTGTGATGACACGGTCATTGAACTTTGTGATGACAAGAATTCTGGAGCAATGTGATGACAAGGGCCATGGAGCATTGTGATGACACGGTCATGGAACATAGTGATGACAAGAATTCTGAGAATTGTGATGACAAGGGCCATGGAGCATTGTGATAACATGGTCATGGAACATTGTGATGACAAGAATTCTGGAGCATTTTGATGACACGGTCATGGAACATTGTGATGACAAGAATTATGGAGCATTGTGATGACAAGGGCCATGGTGCATTGTGATGACACGGTCATGGAACTTTGTGATGACAAGCAATCTGGAACATTGTGATGAAAAGGGCCGTGTAGCATTGTGATGACATGGTCATGGAACATTGTGATGACAAGGATTCTGGAGCATTGTGATGACAAGGGCCATGGAGCATTGTGATGACACGGTCATGGACCATTGTGATGACAAGAATTCTGGAGCATTGTGATGACAAGGGCCATGGATCATTGTGATGACACGGTCATAGAACATTGTGATGACAAGAATTCTGGAGCATTGTGATGACAAGGGCCATGGTGCATTGTGGTGACACGGTCATGGAACTTTGTGATGACAAGCAATCTGGAGCATTGTGATGACCAGGGCCATGGAGCAATGTGATGACATGTTCATGGAACATTGTGATAACAAGAATTCTGGAACATTGTGATGACAAGAATTCTGGAGCATTGTGATGACACGGTCATGGAACATTTTGATGACAAGAATTCTGGAGCATTGTGATGACACGGTCATGGAACATTTTGATGACAAGAATTATGGAGCTTTGTGATGACAAGAAATCTGGAGCATTGTGATGACAAGGGCCATGGAGCATTGTGATGACACGGTCATGGAACATTGTGATGACAAGAATTCTGGAGCATTGTGATGATAAGGGCCATGGAGCATTGTGATGACACGGTCATGGAACATTGTGACGACAAGAATTCTGGAGCATTCTGATGACAAGGGCCATGGTGCATTTTGATGACACCGTCAGGGAACTTTGTGATGACAAGAATTCTGGAGCATTGTGATGACAAGGGCCATGGAGCATTGTGATGACACGGTCATGGAACATTGTGATGACAAGAATTCTGGAGCATTGGGATGAAAAGGGCCATGGAGCATTGTGATGACACGGTCATGGAACATTGTGATGACAAGAATTCTGGAGCATTGTGATGACAAGGGCCATGGAGCATTGTGATGACACGGTCATGGAACATTGTGATGACAAGAATTCTGGAGCATTGTGATGACAAGGGCCATGGTGCATTGTGATGACACGGTCATGGAACTTTGTGATGACATGAATTCTGGAGCATTGTGATGACAAGGGCCATGGAGCATTGTGATGACACGGTCATGGAACACTGTGATGACAAGAATTCTGGAGCATTGGGATGAAAAGGTCCATGGAGCATTGTGATGACACGGTCATGGAACATTGTGATGACAAGAATTCTGGAGCATTGTGATGACAAGAGCCATGGTGCATTGTAATGACACAGTCATGGAACTTTGTGATGACAAGCAATCTGAAGCATTGTGATGACCAGGGCCATGGAGCATTGTGATGACACAGTCATGGAACATTGTGATGACAAGAATGCTGGAGCATTGTGATGACAAGGGCCATGCAGCATTGTGATGACACGGTCATGGAACATTGTGATGACAAGAATTCTGGAGCATTGTGATGTCACGGTCATGGAACATTTTGATGACAAGAATTATGGAGCATTGTGATGACACGGTCATGGAACATTGTGATGACAAGATATCTGGAGCATTGTGATGACAAGGGCCATGGAGCATTGTGGTGACATGGTCATGGAATATTGTGATGACAAGAATTCTGGAGCATTGTGATGACACGGTCATGGAACCTTGTGATGACAAGAATTATGGAGCATTGTGATGACACGGTCATGGAATACTGTGATGACAAGAATTCTGGAGCATTGTGATGACAAGGGCCATGAAGCATTGTGATGACACGGTCATGGAACATTGTTATGACAAGAATTCTGGAGCATTGGGATGAAAAGGGCCATGGAGCATTGTGATGACACGGTCATGGAACATTGTGATGACAAGAATTCTGGAGCATTGTGATGACAATGGCCATGGAGCATTGTGAAGACACGGTCATGGAACATTGTGATGACAAGAATTCTGGAGCATTGTGATGACAAGGGCCATGGTGCATTGTGATGACACGGTCATGGAACTTTGAGATGACAAGAATTCTGGAGCATTGTGATGACAAGGGCCATGGAGCATTGTGATGACACGGTCATGGAACATTGTGATGACAAGAATTCTGGAGCATTGGGATGAAAAGGGCCATGGAGCATTGTGATGACACGGTCATGGAACATTGTGATGACAAGAATTCTGGGAGCATTGTGATGACAAGGGCCATGGTGCATTGTGATGACACAGGTCATGGAACTTTGTGATGACAAGCAATCTGAAGCATTGTGATGACACAGTCATGGAAACATTGTGATGACAAGAATGCTGGAGCATTGTGATGACAAGGGCCATGCAGCATTGTGTTGACACACGGTCATGGAACATTGTGATGACAAGAAATTCTGGAGCATTGTGATGTCACGGTCATGGAACATTTTGATGACAAAAATTATGGAGCATTGTGATGACACGGTCATGGAACATTGTGATGACAAGATTATCTGGAGCATTGTGATGACAAGGGCCATGGAGCATTGTGATGACACGGGTCATGGAACATTGTGATGAAAAGAATTCTGGAGCATTGTGTTGACACGGTCATGGAACATTGTGATGACAAGAATTCTGGAGCATTGTGATTGACAAGGGCCATGGAGCATTGTGATGACACGGTCATGGACATTGTGATGACAAGAATTCTGGATCATTGTGATGACAAGGGCCATGGATCATTGTGATGACACGGTCATAGAACATTGTGATGACAAGAATTCTTCAGCATTGTGATGACAAGGGCCATGGTGCATTGTGGTGACACGGTCATGGAACTTTGTGATGACAAGCAATCTGGAGCATTGTGATGACCAGGGCCATGGGAGCAATGTGATGACACGTTCATGGAACATTGTGATGACAAGAATTCTGGAACATTGTGATGACAAGAATTCAGGAGCATTGTGATGACACGGTCATGAGAACATTTTGATGACAAGAATTATGGAGCATTGTGATGACACGGTCATGGAACATTGTGATGAAAAGAAATCTGGAGCATTGTGATGACAAGGGCCATGGAGCATTGTGATGACACGGTCATGGAACATTGTGATGAAAAGAATTCTGGAGCATTGTGATGACAAGGGCCATGTAGCATTGTGATGACACGGTCATGGAACATTGTGATGACAAGAATTCTGGAGCATTGTGATGACAAGGGCCATGGTGCATTGTGGTGACATGGTCATGGAACATTGTGATGACAAGAATTCTGGAGCATTGTGATGACACGGTCATGGAACTTTGTGATGACAAGAATTATGGAGCATTGTGATGACACGTCATGGAACCCTGTGATGACAAGAATTCTGGAGCATTGTGATGATAAGGGGCCATGAAGCATTGTGATGACACGGTCATGGGAACATTGTGATGACAAGAATTCTGGAGCATTGTGATGACAAGGGCCATGGAGCATTGTGATGACATGGTAATGGAACATTGTGATGACAAGAATTCTGGAGCATTGTGATGACAAGGGCCATGGAGCATTGTGATGACACTGGTCATGGAACATTGTGATGACAAGAATTCTGGAGAATTGTGGATGACAAGGGCAATGGAGCATTGTGATGACATGGTCATGGAACATTGTGATGACAAGAATTCTGGAGCATTTTAATGACACGGTCATGGTACATTGTGATTGACAAGAATTATGGAGCATTGTGATGACAAGGGCCATGGTGCATTGTGATGACACGGTCATGGGAACATTGTGATGAGAAGCAATCTGGAGCATGGTGATGAAAAGGGCCATGGAGCATTGTGATGACACGGTCATGGAACATTGTGATGACAAGAATTCTGGAGCATTGTGATGAGAAGGGGCCATGGAGAATTGTGATGACTTTGTCATGGAACATGGTGATGACAAGAATTCTGGAGCATTGTGATGACACTGTCATGGAACATTGTGATGACAAGAATTCTGGAGCATGGTGATGACAAAGCCCATGGTGCATTGTGATGACACGGTCATGGAACTTTGTGATGACAAGAATTCTGGAGCATTGTGATGCGAAGGGCCATGGAGAATTGTGATGACATGGTCATGGAACATGGGTGATGACAAGAATTCTGGAGCATTGTGATGACAAGGGGCCATGGAGCATTGTGATGACACGGTCATGGACCATTGTGATGACAAGAATTCTGGAGCATTGTGATGACAAGGGCCATGGATCATTGTGATGACACGGTCATAGAACATTGTGATGACAAGAATTCTGGAGCATTGTGATGACAAGAGCCATGGTGCATTGTGGTGACACGGGTCATGGAACTTTGTGATGACAAGCAATCTGGAGCATTTGTGATGACCAGGGCCATGGAGGCAATGTGATGACACGTTCATGGAACATTGTGATGACAAGAATTCTGGAACATTGTGATGACAAGAATTCTGGAGCATTGTGATGACACGGTCATGGAACATTTTGATGACAAGAATTCTGGAGCATTGTGATGACACGGTCATGGAACATTTTGATGACAAGAATTATGGAGCTTTGTGATGACAAGAAATCTGGAGCATTGTGATGACAAGGGCCATGGAGCATTGTGATGACACGGTCATGGAACATTGTGATGACAAGAATTCTGGAGAATTGTGATGACAAGGGCCATGGAGCATTGTGATGACACGGTCATGGAACATTGTGATGACAAGAATTCTGGAGCATTGTGATGACAAGGGCCATGGTGCATTGTGATGACACGGTCATGGAACTTTGTGATGACAAGAATTCTGGAGCATTGTGATGACAAGGGCCATGGTGCATTGTGGTGACACGGTCATGGAACTTTGTGATGACAAGCAATCTGGAGCATTGTGATGACCAGGGCCATGGAGCAATGTGATGACACGTTCATGGAACATTGTGATGACAAGAATTCTGGAACATTGTGATGACAAGAATTCTGGATCATTGTGATGACACGGTCATGGAACATTTTGATGACAAGAATTCTGGAGCATTGTGATGACACGGTCATGGAACATTTTGATGACAAGAATTATGGAGCTTTGTGATGACAAGAAATCTGGAGCATTGTGATGACAAGGGCCATGGAGCATTGTGATGACACGGTCATGGAACATTGTGATGACAAGAATTCTGGAGCATTGTGATGACAAGGGCCATGGAGCATTGTGATGACACGGTCATGGAACATTGTGACGACAAGAATTCTGGAGCATTGTGATGACAAGGGCCATGGTGCATTGTGATGACACGGTCATGGAACTTTGTGATGACAAGAATTCTGGAGCATTGTGATGACAAGGGCCATGGAGCATTGTGATGACACGGTCATGGAACATTGTGATGACAAGAATTCTGGAGCATTGGGATGAAAAGGGCCATGGAGCATTGTGATGACACGGTCATGGAACATTGTGATGACAAGAATTCTGGAGCATTGTGATGACAAGGGCCATGGTGCATTGTGATGACACAGTCATGGAACTTTGTGATGACAAGCAATCTGAAGCATTGTGATGACCAGGGCCATGGAGCATTGTGATGACACAGTCATGGAACATTGTGATGACAAGAATGCTGGAGCATTGTGATGACAAGGGCCATGCAGCATTGTGATGACACGGTCATGGAACATTGTGATGACAAGAATTCTGGAGCATTGTGATGTCACGGTCATGGAACATTTTGATGACAAGAATTATGGAGCATTGTGATGACACGGTCATGGAACATTGTGATGACAAGATATCTGGAGCATTGTGATGACAAGGGCCATGGAGCATTGTGATGACACGGTCATGGAACATTGCGATGAAAAGAATTCTGGAGCATTGTGTTGACACGGTCATGGAACATTGTGATGACAAGAATTCTGGAGCATTGTGATGACAAGGGCCATGGAGCATTGTGGTGACATGGTCATGGAACATTGTGATGACAAGAATTCTGGAGCATTGTGATGACACGGTCATGGAACATTGTGATGACAAGAATTATGGAGCATTGTGATGACACGGTCATGGAACACTGTGATGACAAGAATTCTGGAGCATTGTGATGACAAGGGCCATGAAGCATTGTGATGACACGGTCATGGAACATTGTGATGACAAGAATTCTGGAGCATTGTGATGACAAGGGCCATGGAGCATTGTGATGACACGGTCATGGAACATTGTGATGACAAGAATTCTGGAGCATTGTGATGACAAGGGCCATGGAGCATTGTGATGACACGGTCATGGAACATTGTGATGACAAGAATTGTGGAGCATTGTGGTGACACGGTCATGGAACATTGTGATGACAAGAATTATGGAGCATTGTGATGACACGGTCATGGAACATTGTGATGACAAGAATTCTGGAGCATTGTGATGAGAAGGGCCATGGAGAATTGTGATGACATGGTCATGGAACATGGTGATGACAAGAATTCTGGAGCATTGTGATGACAAGGGCCATGGAGCATTGTGATGACAAGTGTCACGGAGCATTGTAATGAGAGGTTTCATTGTGCACCATGATGACAAGGGGGATGGAGTATTGTGATGAAACTGGTCCTGGAGCATTGTGATAACAAAAGCCATTGAGCATTGTGATGACAGGCATCATGGAGCATTGTGAAGAAAGGGGTCATGGGGAGTTGTAATGATAATAGAGAAATGTGATGAAAATGGTCAGCAAGCAAATTGATTAAAGTGGTCATTTAGAATTGTCATGAAAAACTATATAGAGCATTGTGATGGCAAAGGTCATGGAGAACTGTGATGACCAGTGTCATGTAGCATTGTGATGACACGGTCATGGAACATTTTGATGACAAGAATTATGGAGCTTTGTGATGACAAGAAATCTGGAGCATTGTGATGACAAGGGCCATGGAGCATTGTGATGACACGGTCATGGAACATTGTGATGACAAGAATTCTGGAGAATTGTGATGACAAGGGCCATGGAGCATTGTGATGACACGGTCATGGAACATTGTGATGACAAGAATTCTGGAGCATTGTGATGACAAGGGCCATGGTGCATTGTGATGACACGGTCATGGAACTTTGTGATGACAAGAATTCTGGAGCATTGCGATGACAAGGGCCATGGAGCATTGTGATGACACGGTCATGGAACATTGTGATGACAAGAATTCTGGAGCATTGGGATGAAAAGGGCCATGGAGCATTGTGATGACACCGTCATGGAACATTATGATGACAAGAATTCTGGAGCATTGTGATGACAAGGGCCATGGAGCATTGTGATGACACGGTCATGGAACATTGTGATGACAAGTATTCTGGAGCATTGTGATGACAAGGGCCATGGTGCATTGTGATGACACGGTCATGGAACTTTGTGATGACAAGAATTCTGGAGCATTGTGATGACAAGGGCCATGGAGCATTGTGATGACACGGTCATGGAACATTGTGATGACAAGAATTCTGGAGCATTGGGATGAAAATGGCCATGGAGCATTGTGATGACATGGTCATGGAACATTGTGATGACAAGAATTCTGGAGCATTGTGATGACAAGGGCCATGGTGCATTGTGATGACACAGTCATGGAACTTTGTGATGACAAGCAATCTGAAGCATTGTGATGACCAGGGCCATGGAGCATTGTGATGACACGGTCATGGAACATTGTGATGACAAGAATGCTGGAGCATTGTGATGACAAGGGCCATGCAGCATTGTGATGACACGGTCATGGAACATTGTGATGACAAGAATTCTGGAGCATTGTGATGTCACGGTCATGGAACATTTTGATGACAAGAATTATGGAGCATTGTGATGACACGGTCATGGAACATTGTGATGACAAGATATCTGGAGCATTGTGATGACAAGGGCCATGGAGCATTGTGATGACACGGTCATGGAACATTGTGATGAAAAGAATTCTGGAGCATTGTGATGACAAGGGCCATGGAGCATTGTGATGACATGGTCATGGAACATTGTGATGACAAGAATTCTGGAGCATTGTGATGACAAGGGCCATGGAGCACTGTGGTGACATGGTCATGGAACATTGTGATGACAAGAATTCTGGAGCATTGTGATGACACGGTCATGGAACATTGTGATGACAAGAATTATGGAGCATTGTGATGACACGGTCATGGAACACTGTGATGACAAGAATTCTGGAGCATTGTGATGACAAGGGCCATGAAGCATTGTGATGACATGGTCATGGAACAGTGTGATGACAAGAATTCTGGAGCATCGTGATGACAAGGGCCATGGAGCATTGTGATGACACGGTCATGGAACTTTGTGATGACAAGAATTCTGGAGCCTTGTGATGACAAGGGCCATGGAGCATTGTGATGACACGGTCATGGAACATTGTGATGACAAGAATTCTGGAGCATTGGGATGAAAAGGGCCATGGAGCATTGTGATGACACCGTCATGGAACATTATGATGACAAGAATTCTGGAGCATGGTGATGACAAAGCCCATGGTGCATTGTGATGACACGGTCATGGAACTTTGTGATGACAAGAATTCTGGAGCATTGTGATGCGAAGGGCCATGGAGAATTGTGATGACATGGTCATGGAACATGGTGATGACAAGAATTCTGGAGCATTGTGATGACAAGGGCCATGGAGCATTGTGATGACAAGTGTCACGGAGCATTGTAATGAGAGGTTTCATTGTGCACCATGATGACAAGGGGGATGGAGTATTGTGATGAAACTGGTCCTGGAGCATTGTGATAACAAAAGCCATTGAGCATTGTGATGACAGGCATAATGGAGCATTGTGAAGAAAGGGGTCATGGGGAATTGTAATGACAATAGAGAAATGTGATGAAAATGGTCAGCAAGCAAATTGATTAAAGTGGTCATTTAGAATTGTCATGAAAAACTATATAGAGCATTGTGATGGCAAAGGTCATGGAGAACTGTGATGACCAGTGTCATGTAGCATTGTGATGACACGGTCATGGAACATTTTGATGACAAGAATTATGGAGCTTTGTGATGACAAGAAATCTGGAGCATTGTGATGACAAGGGCCATGGAGCATTGTGATGACACGGTCATGGAACATTGTGATGACAAGAATTCTGGAGAATTGTGATGACAAGGGCCATGGAGCATTGTGATGACACGGTCATGGAACATTGTGATGACAAGAATTCTGGAGCATTGTGATGACAAGGGCCATGGTGCATTGTGATGACACGGTCATGGAACTTTGTGATGACAAGAATTCTGGAGCATTGTGATGACAAGGGCCATGGAGCATTGTGATGACACGGTCATGGAACATTGTGATGACAAGAATTCTGGAGCATTGGGATGAAAACGGCCATGGAGCATTGTGATGACACGGTCATGGAACATTATGATGACAAGAATTCTGGAGCATTGTGATGACAAGGGCCATGGAGCATTGTGATGACACGGTCATGGAACATTGTGATGACAAGAATTCTGGAGCATTGTGATGAAAAGGGCCATGGTGCATTGTGATGACACGGTCATGGAACTTTGTGATGACAAGAATTCTGCAGCATTGTGATGACAAGGGCCATGGAGCATTGTGATGACACGGTCATGGAACATTGTGATGACAAGAATTCTGGAGCATTGGGATGAAAATGGCCATGGAGCATTGTGATGACACGGTCATGGAACATTGTGATGACAAGAATTCTGGAGCATTGTGATGACAAGGGCCATGGTGCATTGTGATGACACAGTCATGGAACTTTGTGATGACAAGCAATCTGAAGCATTGTGATGACCAGGGCCATGGAGCATTGTGATGACACAGTCATGGAACATTGTGATGACAAGAATGCTGGAGCATTGTGATGACAAGGGCCATGCAGCATTTTGATGACACGGTCATGGAACATTGTGATGACAAGAATTCTGGAGCATTGTGATGTCACGGTCATGGAACATTTTGATGACAAGAATTATGGAGCATTGTGATGACACGGTCATGGAACATTGTGATGACAAGATATCTGGAGCATTGTGATGACAAGGGCCATGGAGCATTGTGATGACACGGTCATGGAACATTGTGATGAAAAGAATTCTGGAGCATTGTGATGACAAGGGCCATGGAGCATTGTGATGACATGGTCATGGAACATTGTGATGACAAGAATTCTGGAGCATTGTGATGACAAGGGCCATGGAGCATTGTGGTGACATGGTCATGGAACATTGTGATGACAAGAATTCTGGAGCATTGTGATGACACGGTCATGGAACATTGTGATGACAAGAATTATGGAGCATTGTGATGACACGGTCATGGAACATTGTGATGACAAGAATTCTGGAGCATTGTGATGACAAGGGCCATGAAGCATTGTGATGACATGGTCATGGAACAGTGTGATGACAAGAATTCTGGAGCATTGTGATGACAAGGGCCATGGAGCATTGTGATGACACGGTAATGGAACATTGTGATGACAAGAATTCTGGAGCATTGTGATGACAAGGGCCATGGAGCATTGTGATGACACGGTCATGGAACATTGTGATGACAAGAATTCTGGAGAATTGTGATGACAAGGGCAATGGAGCATTGTGATGACATGGTCATGGAACATTGTGATGACAAGAATTCTGGAGCATTTTAATGACACGGTCATGGAACATTGTGATGACAAGAATTATGGAGCATTGTGATGACAAGGGCCATGGTGCATTGTGATGACACGGTCATGGAACATTGTGATGACAAGCAATCTGGAGCATTGTGATGAAAAGGGCCATGGAGCATTGTGATGACACGGTCATGGAACATTGTGATGACAAGAATTCTGGAGCATTGTGATGAGAAGGGCCATGGAGAATTGTGATGACTTTGTCATGGAACATGGTGATGACAAGAATTCTTGGGCATTGTGATGACACTGTCATGGAACATTGTGATGACAAGAATTCTGGAGCATGGTGATGACAAAGCCCATGGTGCATTGTGATGACACGGTCATGGAACTTTGTGATGACAAGAATTCTGGAGCATTGTGATGCGAAGGGCCATGGAGAATTGTGATGACATGGTCATGGAACATGGTGATGACAAGAATTCTGGAGCATTGTGATGACAAGGGCCATGGAGCATTGTGATGACACGGTCATGGAACATTGTGATGACAAGAATTCTGGAGCATTGTGATGACAAGGGCCATGGTGCATTGTGATGACACAGTCATGGAACTTTGTGATGACAAGCAATCTGAAGCATTGTGATGACCAGGGCCATGGAGCATTGTGATGACACAGTCATGGAACATTGTGATGACAAGAATGCTGGAGCATTGTGATGACAAGGGCCATGCAGCATTGTGATGACACGGTCATGGAACATTGTGATGACAAGAATTCTGGAGCATTGTGATGTCACGGTCATGGAACATTTTGATGACAAGAATTATGGAGCATAGTGATGACACGGTCATGGAACATTGTGATGACAAGATATCTGGAGCATTGTGATGACAAGGGCCATGGAGCATTGTGATGACACGGTCATGGAACATTGTGATGAAAAGAATTCTGGAGCATTGTGATGACAAGGGACATGGAGCATTGTGATGACATGGTCATGGAACATTGTGATGACAAGAATTCTGGAGCATTGTGATGACAAGGGCCATGGAGCATTGTGGTGACATGGTCATGGAACATTGTGATGACAAGAATTCTGGAGCATTGTGATGACACGATCATGGAACATTGTGATGACAAGAATTATGGAGCATTGTGATGACACGGTCATGGAACACTGTGATGACAAGAATTCTGGAGCATTGTGATGACAAGGGCCATGAAGCATTGTGATGACATGGTCATGGAACAGTGTGATGACAAGAATTCTGGAGCATTGTGATGACAAGGGCCATGGAGCATTGTGATGACACGGTAATGGATCATTGTGATGACAAGAATTCTGGAGCATTGTGATGACAAGGGCCATGGAGCATTGTGATGACACGGTCATGGAACATTGTGATGACAAGAATTCTGGAGAATTGTGATGACAAGGGCAATGGAGCATTGTGATGACATGGTCATGGAACATTGTGATGACAAGAATTCTGGAGCATTTTAATGACACGGTCATGGAACATTGTGATGACAAGAATTATGGAGCATTGTGATGACAAGGGCCATGGTGCATTGTGATGACACGGTCATGGAACTTTGTGATGACAAGAATTCTGGAGCATTGTGATGACAAGGGCCATGGAGCATTGTGATGACACGGTCATGGAACATTGTGATGACAAGAATTCTGGAGCATTGGGATGAAAATGGCCATGGAGCATTGTGATGACACGGTCATGGAACATTGTGATGACAAGAATTCTGGAGCATTGTGATGACAAGGGCCATGGTGCATTGTGATGACACAGTCATAGAACTTTGTGATGACAAGCAATCTGAAGCATTGTGATGACCAGGGCCATGGAGCATTGTGATGACACAGTCATGGAACATTGTGATGACAAGAATGCTGGAGCATTGTGATGACAAGGGCCATGCAGCATTGTGATGACACGGTCATGGAACATTGTGATGACAAGAATTCTGGAGCATTGTGATGTCACGGTCATGGAACATTTTGATGACAAGGATTATGGAGCATTGTGATGACACGGTCATGGAACATTGTGATGACAAGATATCTGGAGCATTGTGATGACAAGGGCCATGGAGCATTGTGATGACACGGTCATGGAACATTGTGATGAAAAGAATTCTGGAGCATTGTGATGACAAGGGCCATGGAGCATTGTGATGACATGGTCATGGAACATTGTGATGACAAGAATTCTGGAGCATTGTGATGACAAGGGCCATGGAGCATTGTGGTGACATGGTCATGGAACATTGTGATGACAAGAATTCTGGAGCATTGTGATGACACGGTCATGGAACATTGTGATGACAAGAATTATGGAGCATTGTGATGACACGGTCATGGAACACTGTGATGACAAGAATTCTGGAGCATTGTGATGACAAGGGCCATGAAGCATTGTGATGACATGGTCATGGAACAGTGTGATGACAAGAATTCTGGAGCATCGTGATGACAAGGGCCATGGAGCATTGTGATGACACGGTCATGGAACATTGTGATGACAAGAATTCTGGAGCATTGTGATGCGAAGGGCCATGGAGAATTGTGATGACATGGTCATGGAACATGGTGATGACAAGAATTCTGGAGCATTGTGATGACAAGGGCCATGGAGCATTGTGATGACAAGTGTCACGGAGCATTGTAATGAGAGGTTTCATTGTGCACCATGATGACAAGGGGGATGGAGTATTGTGATGAAACTGGTCCTGGAGCATTGTGATAACAAAAGCCATTGAGCATTGTGATGACAGGCATCATGGAGCATTGTGAAGAAAGGGGTCATGGGGAATTGTAATGACAATAGAGAAATGTGATGAAAATGGTCAGCAAGCAAATTGATTAAAGTGGTCATTTAGAATTGTCATGAAAAACTATATAGAGCATTGTGATGGCAAAGGTCATGGAGAACTGTGATGACCAGTGTCATGTAGCATTGTGATGACACGGTCATGGAACATTTTGATGACAAGAATTATGGAGCTTTGTGATGACAAGAAATCTGGAGCATTGTGATGACAAGGGCCATGGAGCATTGTGATGACACGGTCATGGAACATTGTGATGACAAGAATTCTGGAGAATTGTGATGACAAGGGCCATGGAGCATTGTGATGACACGGTCATGGAACATTGTGATGACAAGAATTCTGGAGCATTGTGATGACAAGGGCCATGGTGCATTGTGATGACACGGTCATGGAACTTTGTGATGACAAGAATTCTGGAGCATTGTGATGACAAGGGCCATGGAGCATTGTGATGACACGGTCATGGAACATTGTGATGACAAGAATTCTGGAGCATTGGGATGAAAACGGCCATGGAGCATTGTGATGACACGGTCATGGAACATTATGATGACAAGAATTCTGGAGCATTGTGATGACAAGGGCCATGGAGCATTGTGATGACACGGTCATGGAACATTGTGATGACAAGAATTCTGGAGCATTGTGATGAAAAGGGCCATGGTGCATTGTGATGACACGGTCATGGAACTTTGTGATGACAAGAATTCTGGAGCATTGTGATGACAAGGGCCATGGAGCATTGTGATGACACGGTCATGGAACATTGTGATGACAAGAATTCTGGAGCATTGGGATGAAAATGGCCATGGAGCATTGTGATGACACGGTCATGGAACATTGTGATGACAAGAATTCTGGAGCATTGTGATGACAAGGGCCATGGTGCATTGTGATGACACAGTCATGGAACTTTGTGATGACAAGCAATCTGAAGCATTGTGATGACCAGGGCCATGGAGCATTGTGATGACACAGTCATGGAACATTGTGATGACAAGAATGCTGGAGCATTGTGATGACAAGGGCCATGCAGCATTGTGATGACACGGTCATGGAACATTGTGATGACAAGAATTCTGGAGCATTGTGATGTCACGGTCATGGAACATTTTGATGACAAGAATTATGGAGCATTGTGATGACACGGTCATGGAACATTGTGATGACAAGATATCTGGAGCATTGTGATGACAAGGGCCATGGAGCATTGTGATGACACGGTCATGGAACATTGTGATGAAAAGAATTCTGGAGCATTGTGATGACAAGGGCCATGGAGCATTGTGATGACATGGTCATGGAACATTGTGATGACAAGAATTCTGGAGCATTGTGATGACAAGGGCCATGGAGCATTGTGGTGACATGGTCATGGAACATTGTGATGACAAGAATTCTGGAGCATTGTGATGACACGGTCATGGAACATTGTGATGACAAGAATTATGGAGCATTGTGATGACACGGTCATGGAACACTGTGATGACAAGAATTCTGGAGCATTGTGATGACAAGGGCCATGAAGCATTGTGATGACATGGTCATGGAACAGTGTGATGACAAGAATTCTGGAGCATTGTGATGACAAGGGCCATGGAGCATTGTGATGACACGGTAATGGAACATTGTGATGACAAGAATTCTGGAGCATTGTGATGACAAGGGCCATGGAGCATTGTGATGACACGGTCATGGAACATTGTGATGACAAGAATTCTGGAGAATTGTGATGACAAGGGCAATGGAGCATTGTGATGACATGGTCATGGAACATTGTGATGACAAGAATTCTGGAGCATTTTAATGACACGGTCATGGAACATTGTGATGACAAGAATTATGGAGCATTGTGATGACAAGGGCCATGGTGCATTGTGATGACACGGTCATGGAACATTGTGATGACAAGCAATCTGGAGCATTGTGATGAAAAGGGCCATGGAGCATTGTGATGACACGGTCATGGAACATTGTGATGACAAGAATTCTGGAGCATTGTGATGAGAAGGGCCATGGAGAATTGTGATGACTTTGTCATGGAACATGGTGATGACAAGAATTCTTGGGCATTGTGATGACACTGTCATGGAACATTGTGATGACAAGAATTCTGGAGCATGGTGATGACAAAGCCCATGGTGCATTGTGATGACACGGTCATGGAACTTTGTGATGACAAGAATTCTGGAGCATTGTGATGCGAAGGGCCATGGAGAATTGTGATGACATGGTCATGGAACATGGTGATGACAAGAATTCTGGAGCATTGTGATGACAAGGGCCATGGAGCATTGTGATGACACGGTCATGGAACATTGTGATGACAAGAATTCTGGAGCATTGTGATGACAAGGGCCATGGTGCATTGTGATGACACAGTCATGGAACTTTGTGATGACAAGCAATCTGAAGCATTGTGATGACCAGGGCCATGGAGCATTGTGATGACACAGTCATGGAACATTGTGATGACAAGAATGCTGGAGCATTGTGATGACAAGGGCCATGCAGCATTGTGATGACACGGTCATGGAACATTGTGATGACAAGAATTCTGGAGCATTGTGATGTCACGGTCATGGAACATTTTGATGACAAGAATTATGGAGCATAGTGATGACACGGTCATGGAACATTGTGATGACAAGAATTCTGGAGCATTGTGATGACAAGGGCCATGGAGCATTGTGGTGACATGGTCATGGAACATTGTGATGACAAGAATTCTGGAGCATTGTGATGACACGGTCATGGAACATTGTGATGACAAGAATTATGGAGCATTGTGATGACACGGTCATGGAACACTGTGATGACAAGAATTCTGGAGCATTGTGATGACAAGGGCCATGAAGCATTGTGATGACATGGTCATGGAACAGTGTGATGACAAGAATTCTGGAGCATTGTGATGACAAGGGCCATGGAGCATTGTGATGACACGGTAATGGAACATTGTGATGACAAGAATTCTGGAGCATTGTGATGACAAGGGCCATGGAGCATTGTGATGACACGGTCATGGAACATTGTGATGACAAGAATTCTGGAGAATTGTGATGACAAGGGCAATGGAGCATTGTGATGACATGGTCATGGAACATTGTGATGACAAGAATTCTGGAGCATTTTAATGACACGGTCATGGAACATTGTGATGACAAGAATTATGGAGCATTGTGATGACAAGGGCCATGGTGCATTGTGATGACACGGTCATGGAACTTTGTGATGACAAGAATTCTGGAGCATTGTGATGACAAGGGCCATGGAGCATTGTGATGACACGGTCATGGAACATTGTGATGACAAGAATTCTGGAGCATTGGGATGAAAATGGCCATGGAGCATTGTGATGACACGGTCATGGAACATTGTGATGACAAGAATTCTGGAGCATTGTGATGACAAGGGCCATGGTGCATTGTGATGACACAGTCATAGAACTTTGTGATGACAAGCAATCGGAAGCATTGTGATGACCAGGGCCATGGAGCATTGTGATGACACAGTCATGGAACATTGTGATGACAAGAATGCTGGAGCATTGTGATGACAAGGGCCATGCAGCATTGTGATGACACGGTCATGGAACATTGTGATGACAAGAATTCTGGAGCATTGTGATGTCACGGTCATGGAACATTTTGATGACAAGGATTATGGAGCATTGTGATGACACGGTCATGGAACATTGTGATGACAAGATATCTGGAGCATTGTGATGACAAGGGCCATGGAGCATTGTGATGACACGGTCATGGAACATTGTGATGACAAGAATTATGGAGCATTGTGATGACACGGTCATGGAACACTGTGATGACAAGAATTCTGGAGCATTGTGATGACAAGGGCCATGAAGCATTGTGATGACATGGTCATGGAACAGTGTGATGACAAGAATTCTGGAGCATCGTGATGACAAGGGCCATGGAGCATTGTGATGACACGGTCATGGAACATTGTGATGACAAGAATTCTGGAGCATTGTGATGACATGGGCCATGGAGCATTGTGATGACACGGTCATGGAACATTGTGATGACAAGAATTCTGGAGAATTGTGATGACAAGGGCAATGGAGCATTGTGATGACATGGTCATGGAACATTGTGATGACAAGAATTCTGGAGCATTTTAATGACACGGTCATGGAACATTGTGATGACAAGAATTATGGAGCATTGTGATGACAAGGGCCATGGTGCATTGTGATGACACGGTCATGGAACATTGTGATGACAAGCAATCTGGAGCATTGTGATGAAAAGGGCCATGGAGCATTGTGATGACACGGTCATGGAATATTGTGATGACAAGAATTCTGGAGCATTGTGATGAGAAGGGCCATGGAGAATTGTGATGACTTTGTCATGGAACATGGTGATGACAAGAATTCTGGAGCATTGTGATGACACTGTCATGGAACATTGTGATGACAAGAATTCTGGAGCATGGTGATGACAAAGCCCATGGTGCATTGTGATGACACGGTCATGGAACTTTGTGATGACAAGAATTCTGGAGCATTGTGATGCGAAGGGCCATGGAGAATTGTGATGACATGGTCATGGAACATGGTGATGACAAGAATTCTGGAGCATTGTGATGACAAGGGCCATGGAGCATTGTGATGACACGGTCATGGAACATTGTGATGACAAGAATTCTGGAGCATTGTGATGACAAGGGCCATGGTGCATTGTGATGACACAGTCATGGAACTTTGTGATGACAAGCAATCTGAAGCATTGTGATGACCAGGGCCATGGAGCATTGTGATGACACAGTCATGGAACATTTTGATGACAAGAATGCTGGAGCATTGTGATGACAAGGGCCATGCAGCATTGTGATGACACGGTCATGGAACATTGTGATGACAAGAATTCTGGAGCATTGTGATGTCACGGTCATGGAACATTTTGATGACAAGAATTATGGAGCATAGTGATGACACGGTCATGGAACATTGTGATGACAAGATATCTGGAGCATTGTGATGACAAGGGCCATGGAGCATTGTGATGACACGGTCATGGAACATTGTGATGAAAAGAATTCTGGAGCATTGTGATGACAAGGGCCATGGAGCATTGTGATGACATGGTCATGGAACATTGTGATGACAAGAATTCTGGAGCATTGTGATGACAAGGGCCATGGAGCATTGTGGTGACATGGTCATGGAACATTGTGATGACAAGAATTCTGGAGCATTGTGATGACACGGTCATGGAACATTGTGATGACAAGAATTATGGAGCATTGTGATGACACGGTCATGGAACACTGTGATGACAAGAATTCTGGAGCATTGTGATGACAAGGGCCATGAAGCATTGTGATGACATGGTCATGGAACAGTGTGATGACAAGAATTCTGGAGCATTGTGATGACAAGGGCCATGGAGCATTGTGATGACACGGTAATGGAACATTGTGATGACAAGAATTCTGGAGCATTGTGATGACAAGGGCCATGGAGCATTGTGATGACACGGTCATGGAACATTGTGATGACAAGAATTCTGGAGAATTGTGATGACTAGGGCAATGGAGCATTGTGATGACATGGTCATGGAACATTGTGATGACAAGAATTCTGGAGCATTTTAATGACACGGTCATGGAACATTGTGATGACAAGAATTATGGAGCATTGTGATGACAAGGGCCATGGTGCATTGTGATGACACGGTCATGGAACTTTGTGATGACAAGAATTCTGGAGCATTGTGATGACAAGGGCCATGGAGCATTGTGATGACACGGTCATGGAACATTGTGATGACAAGAATTCTGGAGCATTGGGATGAAAATGGCCATGGAGCATTGTGATGACACGGTCATGGAACATTGTGATGACAAGAATTCTGGAGCATTGTGATGACAAGGGCCATGGTGCATTGTGATGACACAGTCATAGAACTTTGTGATGACAAGCAATCTGAAGCATTGTGATGACCAGGGCCATGGAGCATTGTGATGACACAGTCATGGAACATTGTGATGACAAGAATGCTGGAGCATTGTGATGACAAGGGCCATGCAGCATTGTGATGACACGGTCATGGAACATTGTGATGACAAGAATTCTGGAGCATTGTGATGTCACGGTCATGGAACATTTTGATGACAAGGATTATGGAGCATTGTGATGACACGGTCATGGAACATTGTGATGACAAGATATCTGGAGCATTGTGATGACAAGGGCCATGGAGCATTGTGATGACACGGTCATGGAACATTGTGATGAAAAGAATTCTGGAGCATTGTGATGACAAGGGCCATGGAGCATTGTGATGACATGGTCATGGAACATTGTGATGACAAGAATTCTGGAGCATTGTGATGACAAGGGCCATGGAGCATTGTGGTGATATGGTCATGGAACATTGTGATGACAAGAATTCTGGAGCATTGTGATGACACGGTCATGGAACATTGTGATGACAAGAATTATGGAGCATTGTGATGACACGGTCATGGAACACTGTGATGACAAGAATTCTGGAGCATTGTGATGACAAGGGCCATGAAGCATTGTGATGACATGGTCATGGAACAGTGTGATGACAAGAATTCTGGAGCATCGTGATAACAAGGGCCATGGAGCATTGTGATGACACGGTCATGGAACATTGTGATGACAAGAATTCTGGAGCATTGTGATGACAAGGGCCATGGAGCATTGTGATGACACGGTCATGGAACATTGTGATGACAAGAATTCTGGAGAATTGTGATGACAAGGGCAATGGAGCATTGTGATGACATGGTCATGGAACATTGTGATGACAAGAATTCTGGAGCATTTTAATGACACGGTCATGGAACATTGTGATGACAAGAATTATGGAGCATTGTGATGACAAGGGCCATGGTGCATTGTGATGACACGGTCATGGAACATTGTGATGACAAGCAATCTGGAGCATTGTGATGAAAAGGGCCATGGAGCATTGTGATGACACGGTCATGGAACATTGTGATGACAAGAATTCTGGAGCATTGTGATGAGAAGGGCCATGGAGAATTGTGATGACTTTGTCATGGAACATGGTGATGACAAGAATTCTGGAGCATTGTGATGACACTGTCATGGAACATTGTGATGACAAGAATTCTGGAGCATGGTGATGACAAAGCCCATGGTGCATTGTGATGACACGGTCATGGAACTTTGTGATGACAAGAATTCTGGAGCATTGTGATGCGAAGGGCCATGGAGAATTGTGATGACATGGTCATGGAACATGGTGATGACAAGAATTCTGGAGCATTGTGATGACAAGGGCCATGGAGCATTGTGATGACACGGTCATGGAACATTGTGATGACAAGAATTCTGGAGCATTGTGATGACAAGGGCCATGGTGCATTGTGATGACACAGTCATGGAACTTTGTGATGACAAGCAATCTGAAGCATTGTGATGACCAGGGCCATGGAGCATTGTGATGACACAGTCATGGAACATTGTGATGACAAGAATGCTGGAGCATTGTGATGACAAGGGCCATGCAGCATTGTGATGACACGGTCATGGAACATTGTGATGACAAGAATTCTGGAGCATTGTGATGTCACGGTCATGGAACATTTTGATGACAAGAATTATGGAGCATAGTGATGACACGGTCATGGAACATTGTGATGACAAGATATCTGGAGCATTGTGATGACAAGGGCCATGGAGCATTGTGATGACACGGTCATGGAACATTGTGATGAAAAGAATTCTGGAGCATTGTGATGACAAGGGCCATGGAGCATTGTGATGACATGGTCATGGAACATTGTGATGACAAGAATTCTGGAGCATTGTGATGACAAGGGCCATGGAGCATTGTGGTGACATGGTCATGGAACATTGTGATGACAAGAATTCTGGAGCATTGTGATGACACGGTCATGGAACATTGTGATGACAAGCATTATGGAGCATTGTGATGACACGGTCATGGAACACTGTGATGACAAGAATTCTGGAGCATTGTGATGACAAGGGCCATGAAGCATTGTGATGACATGGTCATGGAACAGTGTGATGACAAGAATTCTGGAGCATTGTGATGACAAGGGCCATGGAGCATTGTGATGACACGGTAATGGAACATTGTGATGACAAGAATTCTGGAGCATTGTGATGACAAGGGCCATGGAGCATTGTGATGACACGGTCATGGAACATTGTGATGACAAGAATTCTGGAGCATTGTGATGACAAGGGCCATGGTGCATTGTGATGACACAGTCATAGAACTTTGTGATGACAAGCAATCTGAAGCATTGTGATGACCAGGGCCATGGAGCATTGTGATGACACAGTCATGGAACATTGTGATGACAAGAATGCTGGAGCATTGTGATGACAAGGGCCATGCAGCATTGTGATGACACGGTCATGGAACATTGTGATGACAAGAATTCTGGAGCATTGTGATGTCACGGTCATGGAACATTTTGATGACAAGGATTATGGAGCATTGTGATGACACGGTCATGGAACATTGTGATGACAAGATATCTGGAGCATTGTGATGACAAGGGCCATGGAGCATTGTGATGACACGGTCATGGAACATTGTGATGAAAAGAATTCTGGAGCATTGTGATGACAAGGGCCATGGAGCATTGTGATGACATGGTCATGGAACATTGTGATGACAAGAATTCTGGAGCATTGTGATGACAAGGGCCATGGAGCATTGTGGTGACATGGTCATGGAACATTGTGATGACAAGAATTCTGGAGCATTGTGATGACACGGTCATGGAACATTGTGATGACAAGAATTATGGAGCATTGTGATGACACGGTCATGGAACACTGTGATGACAAGAATTCTGGAGCATTGTGATGACAAGGGCCATGAAGCATTGTGATGACATGGTCATGGAACAGTGTGATGACAAGAATTCTGGAGCATCGTGATGACAAGGGCCATGGAGCATTGTGATGACACGGTCATGGAACATTGTGATGACAAGAATTCTGGAGCATTGTGATGACAAGGGCCATGGAGCATTGTGATGACACGGTCATGGAACATTGTGATGACAAGAATTCTGGAGAATTGTGATGACAAGGGCAATGGAGCATTGTGATGACATGGTCATGGAACATTGTGATGACAAGAATTCTGGAGCATTTTAATGACACGGTCATGGAACATTGTGATGACAAGAATTATGGAGCATTGTGATGACAAGGGCCATGGTGCATTGTGATGACACGGTCATGGAACATTGTGATGACAAGCAATCTGGAGCATTGTGATGAAAAGGGCCATGGAGCATTGTGATGACACGGTCATGGAACATTGTGATGACAAGAATTCTGGAGCATTGTGATGAGAAGGGCCATGGAGAATTGTGATGACTTTGTCATGGAACATGGTGATGACAAGAATTCTGGAGCATTGTGATGACACTGTCATGGAACATTGTGATGACAAGAATTCTGGAGCATGGTGATGACAAAGCCCATGGTGCATTGTGATGACACGGTCATGGAACTTTGTGATGACAAGAATTCTGGAGCATTGTGATGCGAAGGGCCATGGAGAATTGTGATGACATGGTCATGGAACATGGTGATGACAAGAATTCTGGAGCATTGTGATGACAAGGGCCATGGAGCATTGTGATGACACGGTCATGGAACATTGTGATGACAAGAATTCTGGAGCATTGTGATGACAAGGGCCATGGTGCATTGTGATGACACAGTCATGGAACTTTGTGATGACAAGCAATCTGAAGCATTGTGATGACCAGGGCCATGGAGCATTGTGATGACACAGTCATGGAACATTGTGATGACAAGAATGCTGGAGCATTGTGATGACAAGGGCCATGCAGCATTGTGATGACACGGTCATGGAACATTGTGATGACAAGAATTCTGGAGCATTGTGATGTCACGGTCATGGAACATTTTGATGACAAGAATTATGGAGCATAGTGATGACACGGTCATGGAACATTGTGATGACAAGATATCTGGAGCATTGTGATGACAAGGGCCATGGAGCATTGTGATGACACGGTCATGGAACATTGTGATGAAAAGAATTCTGGAGCATTGTGATGACAAGGGCCATGGAGCATTGTGATGACATGGTCATGGAACATTGTGATGACAAGAATTCTGGAGCATTGTGATGACAAGGGCCATGGAGCATTGTGGTGACATGGTCATGGAACATTGTGATGACAAGAATTCTGGAGCATTGTGATGACACGGTCATGGAACATTGTGATGACAAGCATTATGGAGCATTGTGATGACACGGTCATGGAACACTGTGATGACAAGAATTCTGGAGCATTGTGATGACAAGGGCCATGAAGCATTGTGATGACATGGTCATGGAACAGTGTGATGACAAGAATTCTGGAGCATTGTGATGACAAGGGCCATGGAGCATTGTGATGACACGGTAATGGAACATTGTGATGACAAGAATTCTGGAGCATTGTGATGACAAGGGCCATGGAGCATTGTGATGACACGGTCATGGAACATTGTGATGACAAGAATTCTGGAGCATTGTGATGACAAGGGCCATGGTGCATTGTGATGACACAGTCATAGAACTTTGTGATGACAAGCAATCTGAAGCATTGTGATGACCAGGGCCATGGAGCATTGTGATGACACAGTCATGGAACATTGTGATGACAAGAATGCTGGAGCATTGTGATGACAAGGGCCATGCAGCATTGTGATGACACGGTCATGGAACATTGTGATGACAAGAATTCTGGAGCATTGTGATGTCACGGTCATGGAACATTTTGATGACAAGGATTATGGAGCATTGTGATGACACGGTCATGGAACATTGTGATGACAAGATATCTGGAGCATTGTGATGACAAGGGCCATGGAGCATTGTGATGACACGGTCATGGAACATTGTGATGAAAAGAATTCTGGAGCATTGTGATGACAAGGGCCATGGAGCATTGTGATGACATGGTCATGGAACATTGTGATGACAAGAATTCTGGAGCATTGTGATGACAAGGGCCATGGAGCATTGTGGTGACATGGTCATGGAACATTGTGATGACAAGAATTCTGGAGCATTGTGATGACACGGTCATGGAACATTGTGATGACAAGAATTATGGAGCATTGTGATGACACGGTCATGGAACACTGTGATGACAAGAATTCTGGAGCATTGTGATGACAAGGGCCATGAAGCATTGTGATGACATGGTCATGGAACAGTGTGATGACAAGAATTCTGGAGCATCGTGATGACAAGGGCCATGGAGCATTGTGATGACACGGTCATGGAACATTGTGATGACAAGAATTCTGGAGCATTGTGATGACAAGGGCCATGGAGCATTGTGATGACACGGTCATGGAACATTGTGATGACAAGAATTCTGGAGAATTGTGATGACAAGGGCAATGGAGCATTGTGATGACATGGTCATGGAACATTGTGATGACAAGAATTCTGGAGCATTTTAATGACACGGTCATGGAACATTGTGATGACAAGAATTATGGAGCATTGTGATGACAAGGGCCATGGTGCATTGTGATGACACGGTCATGGAACATTGTGATGACAAGCAATCTGGAGCATTGTGATGAAAAGGGCCATGGAGCATTGTGATGACACGGTCATGGAACATTGTGATGACAAGAATTCTGGAGCATTGTGATGAGAAGGGCCATGGAGAATTGTGATGACTTTGTCATGGAACATGGTGATGACAAGAATTCTGGAGCATTGTGATGACACTGTCATGGAACATTGTGATGACAAGAATTCTGGAGCATGGTGATGACAAAGCCCATGGTGCATTGTGATGACACGGTCATGGAACTTTGTGATGACAAGAATTCTGGAGCATTGTGATGCGAAGGGCCATGGAGAATTGTGATGACATGGTCATGGAACATGGCGATGACAAGAATTCTGGAGCATTGTGATGACAAGGGCCATGGAGCATTGTGATGACAAGTGTCACGGAGCATTGTAATGAGAGGTTTCATTGTGCACCATGATGACAAGGGGGATGGAGTATTGTGATGAAACTGGTCCTGGAGCATTGTGATAACAAAAGCCATTGAGCATTGTGATGACAGGCATCATGGAGCATTGTGAAGAAAGGGGTCATGGGGAATTGTAATGACAATAGAGAAATGTGATGAAAATGGTCAGCAAGCAAATTGATTAAAGTGGTCATTTAGAATTGTCATGAAAAACTATATAGAGCATTGTGATGGCAAAGGTCATGGAGAACTGTGATGACCAGTGTCATGTAGCATTGTGATGACACGGTCATGGAACATTTTGATGACAAGAATTATGGAGCTTTGTGATGACAAGAAATCTGGAGCATTGTGATGACAAGGGCCATGGAGCATTGTGATGACACGGTCATGGAACATTGTGATGACAAGAATTCTGGAGAATTGTGATGACAAGGGCCATGGAGCATTGTGATGACACGGTCATGGAACATTGTGATGACAAGAATTCTGGAGCATTGTGATGACAAGGGCAATGGAGCATTGTGATGACATGGTCATGGAACATTGTGATGACAAGAATTCTGGAGCATTTTAATGACACGGTCATGGAACATTGTGATGACAAGAATTATGGAGCATTGTGATGACAAGGGCCATGGTGCATTGTGATGACACGGTCATGGAACTTTGTGATGACAAGAATTCTGGAGCATTGTGATGACAAGGGCCATGGAGCATTGTGATGACACGGTCATGGAACATTGTGATGACAAGAATTCTGGAGCATTGGGATGAAAATGGCCATGCAGCATTGTGATGACACGGTCATGGAACATTGTGATGACAAGAATTCTGGAGCATTGTGATGACAAGGGCCATGGTGCATTGTGATGACACAGTCATAGAACTTTGTGATGACAAGCAATCTGAAGCATTGTGATGACCAGGGCCATGGAGCATTGTGATGACACAGTCATGGAACATTGTGATGACAAGAATGCTGGAGCATTGTGATGACAAGGGCCATGCAGCATTGTGATGACACGGTCATGGAACATTGTGATGACAAGAATTCTGGAGCATTGTGATGTCACGGTCATGGAACATTTTGATGACAAGGATTATGGAGCATTGTGATGACACGGTCATGGAACATTGTGATGACAAGATATCTGGAGCATTGTGATGACAAGGGCCATGGAGCATTGTGATGACACGGTCATGGAACATTGTGATGAAAAGAATTCTGGAGCATTGTGATGACAAGGGCCATGGAGCATTGTGATGACATGGTCATGGAACATTGTGATGACAAGAATTCTGGAGCATTGTGATGACAAGGGCCATGGAGCATTGTGGTGACATGGTCATGGAACATTGTGATGACAAGAATTCTGGAGCATTGTGATGACACGGTCATGGAACATTGTGATGACAAGAATTATGGAGCATTGTGATGACACGGTCATGGAACACTGTGATGACAAGAATTCTGGAGCATTGTGATGACAAGGGCCATGAAGCATTGTGATGACATGGTCATGGAACAGTGTGATGACAAGAATTCTGGAGCATCGTGATGACAAGGGCCATGGAGCATTGTGATGACACGGTCATGGAACATTGTGATGACAAGAATTCTGGAGCATTGTGATGCGAAGGGCCATGGAGAATTGTGATGACATGGTCATGGAACATGGTGATGACAAGAATTCTGGAGCATTGTGATGACAAGGGCCATGGAGCATTGTGATGACAAGTGTCACGGAGCATTGTAATGAGAGGTTTCATTGTGCACCATGATGACAAGGGGGATGGAGTATTGTGATGAAACTGGTCCTGGAGCATTGTGATAACAAAAGCCATTGAGCATTGTGATGACAGGCATCATGGAGCATTGTGAAGAAAGGGGTCATAGGGAATTGTAATGACAATAGAGAAATGTGATGAAAATGGTCAGCAAGCAAATTGATTAAAATGGTCATTTAGAATTGTCATGAAAAACTATATAGAGCATTGTGATGGCAAAGGTCATGGAGAACTGTGATGACCAGTGTCATGTAGCATTGTGATGACACGGTCATGGAACATTTTGATGACAAGAATTATGGAGCTTTGTGATGACAAGAAATCTGGAGCATTGTGATGACAAGGGCCATGGAGCATTGTGATGACACGGTCATGGAACATTGTGATGACAAGAATTCTGGAGAATTGTGATGACAAGGGCCATGGAGCATTGTGATGACACGGTCATGGAACATTGTGATGACAAGAATTCTGGAGCATTGTGATGACAAGGGCCATGGTGCATTGTGATGACACGGTCATGGAACTTTGTGATGACAAGAATTCTGGAGCATTGTGATGACAAGGGCCATGGAGCATTGTGATGACACGGTCATGGAACATTGTGATGACAAGAATTCTGGAGCATTGGGATGAAAACGGCCATGGAGCATTGTGATGACACGGTCATGGAACATTATGATGACAAGAATTCTGGAGCATTGTGATGACAAGGGCCATGGAGCATTGTGATGACACGGTCATGGAACATTGTGATGACAAGAATTCTGGAGCATTGTGATGAAAAGGGCCATGGTGCATTGTGATGACACGGTCATGGAACTTTGTGATGACAAGAATTCTGGAGCATTGTGATGACAAGGGCCATGGAGCATTGTGATGACACGGTCATGGAACATTGTGATGACAAGAATTCTGGAGCATTGGGATGAAAATGGCCATGGAGCATTGTGATGACACGGTCATGGAACATTGTGATGACAAGAATTCTGGAGCATTGTGATGACAAGGGCCATGGTGCATTGTGATGACACAGTCATGGAACTTTGTGATGACAAGCAATCTGAAGCATTGTGATGACCAGGGCCATGGAGCATTGTGATGACACAGTCATGGAACATTGTGATGACAAGAATGCTGGAGCATTGTGATGACAAGGGCCATGCAGCATTGTGATGACACGGTCATGGAACATTGTGATGACAAGAATTCTGGAGCATTGTGATGTCACGGTCATGGAACATTTTGATGACAAGAATTATGGAGCATTGTGATGACACGGTCATGGAACATTGTGATGACAAGATATCTGGAGCATTGTGATGACAAGGGCCATGGAGCATTGTGATGACACGGTCATGGAACATTGTGATGAAAAGAATTCTGGAGCATTGTGATGACAAGGGCCATGGAGCATTGTGATGACATGGTCATGGAACATTGTGATGACAAGAATTCTGGAGCATTGTGATGACAAGGGCCATGGAGCATTGTGGTGACATGGTCATGGAACATTGTGATGACAAGAATTCTGGAGCATTGTGATGACACGGTCATGGAACATTGTGATGACAAGAATTATGGAGCATTGTGATGACACGGTCATGGAACACTGTGATGACAAGAATTCTGGAGCATTGTGATGACAAGGGCCATGAAGCATTGTGATGACATGGTCATGGAACAGTGTGATGACAAGAATTCTGGAGCATTGTGATGACAAGGGCCATGGAGCATTGTGATGACACGGTAATGGAACATTGTGATGACAAGAATTCTGGAGCATTGTGATGACAAGGGCCATGGAGCATTGTGATGACACGGTCATGGAACATTGTGATGACAAGAATTCTGGAGAATTGTGATGACAAGGGCAATGGAGCATTGTGATGACATGGTCATGGAACATTGTGATGACAAGAATTCTGGAGCATTTTAATGACACGGTCATGGAACATTGTGATGACAAGAATTATGGAGCATTGTGATGACAAGGGCCATGGTGCATTGTGATGACACGGTCATGGAACATTGTGATGACAAGCAATCTGGAGCATTGTGATGAAAAGGGCCATGGAGCATTGTGATGACACGGTCATGGAACATTGTGATGACAAGAATTCTGGAGCATTGTGATGAGAAGGGCCATGGAGAATTGTGATGACTTTGTCATGGAACATGGTGATGACAAGAATTCTTGGGCATTGTGATGACACTGTCATGGAACATTGTGATGACAAGAATTCTGGAGCATGGTGATGACAAAGCCCATGGTGCATTGTGATGACACGGTCATGGAACTTTGTGATGACAAGAATTCTGGAGCATTGTGATGCGAAGGGCCATGGAGAATTGTGATGACATGGTCATGGAACATGGTGATGACAAGAATTCTGGAGCATTGTGATGACAAGGGCCATGGAGCATTGTGATGACACGGTCATGGAACATTGTGATGACAAGAATTCTGGAGCATTGTGATGACAAGGGCCATGGTGCATTGTGATGACACAGTCATGGAACTTTGTGATGACAAGCAATCTGAAGCATTGTGATGACCAGGGCCATGGAGCATTGTGATGACACAGTCATGGAACATTGTGATGACAAGAATGCTGGAGCATTGTGATGACAAGGGCCATGCAGCATTGTGATGACACGGTCATGGAACATTGTGATGACAAGAATTCTGGAGCATTGTGATGTCACGGTCATGGAACATTTTGATGACAAGAATTATGGAGCATAGTGATGACACGGTCATGGAACATTGTGATGACAAGAATTCTGGAGCATTGTGATGACAAGGGCCATGGAGCATTGTGGTGACATGGTCATGGAACATTGTGATGACAAGAATTCTGGAGCATTGTGATGACACGGTCATGGAACATTGTGATGACAAGAATTATGGAGCATTGTGATGACACGGTCATGGAACACTGTGATGACAAGAATTCTGGAGCATTGTGATGACAAGGGCCATGAAGCATTGTGATGACATGGTCATGGAACAGTGTGATGACAAGAATTCTGGAGCATTGTGATGACAAGGGCCATGGAGCATTGTGATGACACGGTAATGGAACATTGTGATGACAAGAATTCTGGAGCATTGTGATGACAAGGGCCATGGAGCATTGTGATGACACGGTCATGGAACATTGTGATGACAAGAATTCTGGAGAATTGTGATGACAAGGGCAATGGAGCATTGTGATGACATGGTCATGGAACATTGTGATGACAAGAATTCTGGAGCATTTTAATGACACGGTCATGGAACATTGTGATGACAAGAATTATGGAGCATTGTGATGACAAGGGCCATGGTGCATTGTGATGACACGGTCATGGAACTTTGTGATGACAAGAATTCTGGAGCATTGTGATGACAAGGGCCATGGAGCATTGTGATGACACGGTCATGGAACATTGTGATGACAAGAATTCTGGAGCATTGGGATGAAAATGGCCATGGAGCATTGTGATGACACGGTCATGGAACATTGTGATGACAAGAATTCTGGAGCATTGTGATGACAAGGGCCATGGTGCATTGTGATGACACAGTCATAGAACTTTGTGATGACAAGCAATCTGAAGCATTGTGATGACCAGGGCCATGGAGCATTGTGATGACACAGTCATGGAACATTGTGATGACAAGAATGCTGGAGCATTGTGATGACAAGGGCCATGCAGCATTGTGATGACACGGTCATGGAACATTGTGATGACAAGAATTCTGGAGCATTGTGATGTCACGGTCATGGAACATTTTGATGACAAGGATTATGGAGCATTGTGATGACACGGTCATGGAACATTGTGATGACAAGATATCTGGAGCATTGTGATGACAAGGGCCATGGAGCATTGTGATGACACGGTCATGGAACATTGTGATGAAAAGAATTCTGGAGCATTGTGATGACAAGGGCCATGGAGCATTGTGATGACATGGTCATGGAACATTGTGATGACAAGAATTCTGGAGCATTGTGATGACAAGGGCCATGGAGCATTGTGGTGACATGGTCATGGAACATTGTGATGACAAGAATTCTGGAGCATTGTGATGACACGGTCATGGAACATTGTGATGACAAGAATTATGGAGCATTGTGATGACACGGTCATGGAACACTGTGATGACAAGAATTCTGGAGCATTGTGATGACAAGGGCCATGAAGCATTGTGATGACATGGTCATGGAACAGTGTGATGACAAGAATTCTGGAGCATCGTGATGACAAGGGCCATGGAGCATTGTGATGACACGGTCATGGAACATTGTGATGACAAGAATTCTGGAGCATTGTGATGACAAGGGCCATGGAGCATTGTGATGACACGGTCATGGAACATTGTGATGACAAGAATTCTGGAGAATTGTGATGACAAGGGCAATGGAGCATTGTGATGACATGGTCATGGAACATTGTGATGACAAGAATTCTGGAGCATTTTAATGACACGGTCATGGAACATTGTGATGACAAGAATTATGGAGCATTGTGATGACAAGGGCCATGGTGCATTGTGATGACACGGTCATGGAACATTGTGATGACAAGCAATCTGGAGCATTGTGATGAAAAGGGCCATGGAGCATTGTGATGACACGGTCATGGAACATTGTGATGACAAGAATTCTGGAGCATTGTGATGAGAAGGGCCATGGAGAATTGTGATGACTTTGTCATGGAACATGGTGATGACAAGAATTCTGGAGCATTGTGATGACACTGTCATGGAACATTGTGATGACAAGAATTCTGGAGCATGGTGATGACAAAGCCCATGGTGCATTGTGATGACACGGTCATGGAACTTTGTGATGACAAGAATTCTGGAGCATTGTGATGCGAAGGGCCATGGAGAATTGTGATGACATGGTCATGGAACATGGTGATGACAAGAATTCTGGAGCATTGTGATGACAAGGGCCATGGAGCATTGTGATGACACGGTCATGGAACATTGTGATGACAAGAATTCTGGAGCATTGTGATGACAAGGGCCATGGTGCATTGTGATGACACAGTCATGGAACTTTGTGATGACAAGCAATCTGAAGCATTGTGATGACCAGGGCCATGGAGCATTGTGATGACACAGTCATGGAACATTTTGATGACAAGAATGCTGGAGCATTGTGATGACAAGGGCCATGCAGCATTGTGATGACACGGTCATGGAACATTGTGATGACAAGAATTCTGGAGCATTGTGATGTCACGGTCATGGAACATTTTGATGACAAGAATTATGGAGCATAGTGATGACACGGTCATGGAACATTGTGATGACAAGATATCTGGAGCATTGTGATGACAAGGGCCATGGAGCATTGTGATGACACGGTCATGGAACATTGTGATGAAAAGAATTCTGGAGCATTGTGATGACAAGGGCCATGGAGCATTGTGATGACATGGTCATGGAACATTGTGATGACAAGAATTCTGGAGCATTGTGATGACAAGGGCCATGGAGCATTGTGGTGACATGGTCATGGAACATTGTGATGACAAGAATTCTGGAGCATTGTGATGACACGGTCATGGAACATTGTGATGACAAGAATTATGGAGCATTGTGATGACACGGTCATGGAACACTGTGATGACAAGAATTCTGGAGCATTGTGATGACAAGGGCCATGAAGCATTGTGATGACATGGTCATGGAACAGTGTGATGACAAGAATTCTGGAGCATTGTGATGACAAGGGCCATGGAGCATTGTGATGACACGGTAATGGAACATTGTGATGACAAGAATTCTGGAGCATTGTGATGACAAGGGCCATGGAGCATTGTGATGACACGGTCATGGAACATTGTGATGACAAGAATTCTGGAGAATTGTGATGACAAGGGCAATGGAGCATTGTGATGACATGGTCATGGAACATTGTGATGACAAGAATTCTGGAGCATTTTAATGACACGGTCATGGAACATTGTGATGACAAGAATTATGGAGCATTGTGATGACAAGGGCCATGGTGCATTGTGATGACACGGTCATTGAACATTGTGATGACAAGCAATCTGGAGCATTGTGATGAAAAGGGCCATGGAGCATTGTGATGACACGGTCATGGAACATTGTGATGACAAGAATTCTGGAGCATTGTGATGAGAAGGGCCATGGAGAATTGTGATGACTTTGTCATGGAACATGGTGATGACAAGAATTCTGGAGCATTGTGATGACACTGTCATGGAACATTGTGATGACAAGAATTCTGGAGCATGGTGATGACAAAGCCCATGGTGCATTGTGATGACACGGTCATGGAACTTTGTGATGACAAGAATTCTGGAGCATTGTGATGCGAAGGGCCATGGAGAATTGTGATGACATGGTCATGGAACATGGTGATGACAAGAATTCTGGAGCATTGTGATGACAAGGGCCATGGAGCATTGTGATGACACGGTCATGGAACATTGTGATGACAAGAATTCTGGAGCATTGTGATGACAAGGGCCATGGTGCATTGTGATGACACAGTCATGGAACTTTGTGATGACAAGCAATCTGAAGCATTGTGATGACCAGGGCCATGGAGCATTGTGATGACACAGTCATGGAACATTGTGATGACAAGAATGCTGGAGCATTGTGATGACAAGGGCCATGCAGCATTGTGATGACACGGTCATGGAACATTGTGATGACAAGAATTCTGGAGCATTGTGATGTCACGGTCATGGAACATTTTGATGACAAGAATTATGGAGCATAGTGATGACACGGTCATGGAACATTGTGATGACAAGATATCTGGAGCATTGTGATGACAAGGGCCATGGAGCATTGTGATGACACGGTCATGGAACATTGTGATGAAAAGAATTCTGGAGCATTGTGATGACAAGGGCCATGGAGCATTGTGATGACATGGTCATGGAACATTGTGATGACAAGAATTCTGGAGCATTGTGATGACAAGGGCCATGGAGCATTGTGGTGACATGGTCATGGAACATTGTGATGACAAGAATTCTGGAGCATTGTGATGACACGGTCATGGAACATTGTGATGACAAGAATTATGGAGCATTGTGATGACACGGTCATGGAACACTGTGATGACAAGAATTCTGGAGCATTGTGATGACAAGGGCCATGAAGCATTGTGATGACATGGTCATGGAACAGTGTGATGACAAGAATTCTGGAGCATTGTGATGACAAGGGCCATGGAGCATTGTGATGACACGGTAATGGAACATTGTGATGACAAGAATTCTGGAGCATTGTGATGACAAGGGCCATGGAGCATTGTGATGACACGGTCATGGAACATTGTGATGACAAGAATTCTGGAGCATTGTGATGACAAGGGCCATGGTGCATTGTGATGACACAGTCATAGAACTTTGTGATGACAAGCAATCTGAAGCATTGTGATGACCAGGGCCATGGAGCATTGTGATGACACAGTCATGGAACATTGTGATGACAAGAATGCTGGAGCATTGTGATGACAAGGGCCATGCAGCATTGTGATGACACGGTCATGGAACATTGTGATGACAAGAATTCTGGAGCATTGTGATGTCACGGTCATGGAACATTTTGATGACAAGGATTATGGAGCATTGTGATGACACGGTCATGGAACATTGTGATGACAAGATATCTGGAGCATTGTGATGACAAGGGCCATGGAGCATTGTGATGACACGGTCATGGAACATTGTGATGAAAAGAATTCTGGAGCATTGTGATGACAAGGGCCATGGAGCATTGTGATGACATGGTCATGGAACATTGTGATGACAAGAATTCTGGAGCATTGTGATGACAAGGGCCATGGAGCATTGTGGTGACATGGTCATGGAACATTGTGATGACAAGAATTCTGGAGCATTGTGATGACACGGTCATGGAACATTGTGATGACAAGAATTATGGAGCATTGTGATGACACGGTCATGGAACACTGTGATGACAAGAATTCTGGAGCATTGTGATGACAAGGGCCATGAAGCATTGTGATGACATGGTCATGGAACAGTGTGATGACAAGAATTCTGGAGCATCGTGATGACAAGGGCCATGGAGCATTGTGATGACACGGTCATGGAACATTGTGATGACAAGAATTCTGGAGCATTGTGATGACAAGGGCCATGGAGCATTGTGATGACACGGTCATGGAACATTGTGATGACAAGAATTCTGGAGAATTGTGATGACAAGGGCAATGGAGCATTGTGATGACATGGTCATGGAACATTGTGATGACAAGAATTCTGGAGCATTTTAATGACACGGTCATGGAACATTGTGATGACAAGAATTATGGAGCATTGTGATGACAAGGGCCATGGTGCATTGTGATGACACGGTCATGGAACATTGTGATGACAAGCAATCTGGAGCATTGTGATGAAAAGGGCCATGGAGCATTGTGATGACACGGTCATGGAACATTGTGATGACAAGAATTCTGGAGCATTGTGATGAGAAGGGCCATGGAGAATTGTGATGACTTTGTCATGGAACATGGTGATGACAAGAATTCTGGAGCATTGTGATGACACTGTCATGGAACATTGTGATGACAAGAATTCTGGAGCATGGTGATGACAAAGCCCATGGTGCATTGTGATGACACGGTCATGGAACTTTGTGATGACAAGAATTCTGGAGCATTGTGATGCGAAGGGCCATGGAGAATTGTGATGACATGGTCATGGAACATGGCGATGACAAGAATTCTGGAGCATTGTGATGACAAGGGCCATGGAGCATTGTGATGACAAGTGTCACGGAGCATTGTAATGAGAGGTTTCATTGTGCACCATGATGACAAGGGGGATGGAGTATTGTGATGAAACTGGTCCTGGAGCATTGTGATAACAAAAGCCATTGAGCATTGTGATGACAGGCATCATGGAGCATTGTGAAGAAAGGGGTCATGGGGAATTGTAATGACAATAGAGAAATGTGATGAAAATGGTCAGCAAGCAAATTGATTAAAGTGGTCATTTAGAATTGTCATGAAAAACTATATAGAGCATTGTGATGGCAAAGGTCATGGAGAACTGTGATGACCAGTGTCATGTAGCATTGTGATGACACGGTCATGGAACATTTTGATGACAAGAATTATGGAGCTTTGTGATGACAAGAAATCTGGAGCATTGTGATGACAAGGGCCATGGAGCATTGTGATGACACGGTCATGGAACATTGTGATGACAAGAATTCTGGAGAATTGTGATGACAAGGGCCATGGAGCATTGTGATGACACGGTCATGGAACATTGTGATGACAAGAATTCTGGAGCATTGTGATGACAAGGGCCATGGTGCATTGTGATGACACGGTCATGGAACTTTGTGATGACAAGAATTCTGGAGCATTGTGATGACAAGGGCCATGGAGCATTGTGATGACACGGTCATGGAACATTGTGATGACAAGAATTCTGGAGCATTGGGATGAAAACGGCCATGGAGCATTGTGATGACACGGTCATGGAACATTATGATGACAAGAATTCTGGAGCATTGTGATGACAAGGGCCATGGTGCATTGTGATGACACGGTCATGGAACTTTGTGATGACAAGAGTTCTGGAGCATTGTGATGACAAGGGCCATGGAGCATTGTGATGACACGGTCATGGAACATTGTGATGACAAGAATTCTGGAGCATTGGGATGAAAATGGCCATGGAGCATTGTGATGACACGGTCATGGAACATTGTGATGACAAGAATTCTGGAGCATTGTGATGACAAGGGCCATGGTGCATTGTGATGACACAGTCATGGAACTTTGTGATGACAAGCAATCTGAAGCATTGTGATGACCAGGGCCATGGAGCATTGTGATGACACAGTCATGGAACATTGTGATGACAAGAATGCTGGAGCATTGTGATGACAAGGGCCATGCAGCATTGTGATGACACGGTCATGGAACATTGTGATGACAAGAATTCTGGAGCATTGTGATGTCACGGTCATGGAACATTTTGATGACAAGAATTATGGAGCATTGTGATGACACGGTCATGGAACATTGTGATGACAAGATATCTGGAGCATTGTGATGACAAGGGCCATGGAGCATTGTGATGACACGGTCATGGAACATTGTGATGAAAAGAATTCTGGAGCATTGTGATGACAAGGGCCATGGAGCATTGTGATGACATGGTCATGGAACATTGTGATGACAAGAATTCTGGAGCATTGTGATGACAAGGGCCATGGAGCATTGTGGTGACATGGTCATGGAACATTGTGATGACAAGAATTCTGGAGCATTGTGATGACACGGTCATGGAACATTGTGATGACAAGAATTATGGAGCATTGTGATGACACGGTCATGGAACACTGTGATGACAAGAATTCTGGAGCATTGTGATGACAAGGGCCATGAAGCATTGTGATGACATGGTCATGGAACAGTGTGATGACAAGAATTCTGGAGCATTGTGATGACAAGGGCCATGGAGCATTGTGATGACACGGTAATGGAACATTGTGATGACAAGAATTCTGGAGCATTGTGATGACAAGGGCCATGGAGCATTGTGATGACACGGTCATGGAACATTGTGATGACAAGAATTCTGGAGAATTGTGATGACAAGGGCAATGGAGCATTGTGATGACATGGTCATGGAACATTGTGATGACAAGAATTCTGGAGCATTTTAATGACACGGTCATGGAACATTGTGATGACAAGAATTATGGAGCATTGTGATGACAAGGGCCATGGTGCATTGTGATGACACGGTCATGGAACATTGTGATGACAAGCAATCTGGAGCATTGTGATGAAAAGGGCCATGGAGCATTGTGATGACACGGTCATGGAACATTGTGATGACAAGAATTCTGGAGCATTGTGATGAGAAGGGCCATGGAGAATTGTGATGACTTTGTCATGGAACATGGTGATGACAAGAATTCTTGGGCATTGTGATGACACTGTCATGGAACATTGTGATGACAAGAATTCTGGAGCATGGTGATGACAAAGCCCATGGTGCATTGTGATGACACGGTCATGGAACTTTGTGATGAAAAGAATTCTGGAGCATTGTGATGCGAAGGGCCATGGAGAATTGTGATGTCATGGTCATGGAACATGGTGATGACAAGAATTCTGGAGCATTGTGATGACAAGGGCCATGGAGCATTGTGATGACACGGTCATGGAACATTGTGATGACAAGAATTCTGGAGCATTGGGATGAAAATGGCCATGGAGCATTGTGATGACACGGTCATGGAACATTGTGATGACAAGAATTCTGGAGCATTGTGATGACAAGGGCCATGGTGCATTGTGATGACACAGTCATAGAACTTTGTGATGACAAGCAATCTGAAGCATTGTGATGACCAGGGCCATGGAGCATTGTGATGACACAGTCATGGAACATTGTGATGAAAAGAATGCTGGAGCATTGTGATGACAAGGGCCATGCAGCATTGTGATGACACGGTCATGGAACATTGTGATGACAAGAATTCTGGAGCATTGTGATGTCACGGTCACGGAACATTTTGATGACAAGGATTATGGAGCATTGTGATGACACGGTCATGGAACATTGTGATGACAAGATATCTGGAGCATTGTGATGACAAGGGCCATGGAGCATTGTGATGACACGGTCATGGAACATTGTGATGAAAAGAATTCTGGAGCATTGTGATGACAAGGGCCATGGAGCATTGTGATGACATGGTCATGGAACATTGTGATGACAAGAATTCTGGAGCATTGTGATGACAATGGCCATGGAGCATTGTGGTGACATGGTCATGGAACATTGTGATGACAAGAATTCTGGAGCATTGTGATGACACGGTCATGGAACATTGTGATGACAAGAATTATGGAGCATTGTGATGACACGGTCATGGAACACTGTGATGACAAGAATTCTGGAGCATTGTGATGACAAGGGCCATGAAGCATTGTGATGACATGGTCATGGAACAGTGTCATGACAAGAATTCTGGAGCATCGTGATGACAAGGGCCATGGAGCATTGTGATGACACGGTCATGGAACATTGTGATGACAAGAATTCTGGAGCATTGTGATGACAAGGGCCATGGAGCATTGTGATGACACGGTCATGGAACATTGTGATGACAAGAATTCTGGAGAATTGTGATGACAAGGGCAATGGAGCATTGTGATGACATGGTCATGGAACATTGTGATGACAAGAATTCTGGAGCATTTTAATGACACGGTCATGGAACATTGTGATGACAAGAATTATGGAGCATTGTGATGACAAGGGCCATGGTGCATTGTGATGACACGGTCATGGAACATTGTGATGACAAGCAATCTGGAGCATTGTGATGAAAAGGGCCATGGAGCATTGTGATGACACGGTCATGGAACATTGTGATGACAAGAATTCTGGAGCATTGTGATGAGAAGGGCCATGGAGAATTGTGATGACTTTGTCATGGAACATGGTGATGACAAGAATTCTTGGGCATTGTGATGACACTGTCATGGAACATTGTGATGACAAGAATTCTGGAGCATGGTGATGACAAAGCCCATGGTGCATTGTGATGACACGGTCATGGAACTTTGTGATGACAAGAATTCTGGAGCATTGTGATGCGAAGGGCCATGGAGAATTGTGATGTCATGGTCATGGAACATGGTGATGACAAGAATTCTGGAGCATTGTGATGACAAGGGCCATGGAGCATTGTGATGACACGGTCATGGAACATTGTGATGACAAGAATTCTGGAGCATTGGGATGAAAATGGCCATGGAGCATTGTGATGACACGGTCATGGAACATTTTGATGACAAGAATTCTGGAGCATTGTGATGACAAGGGCCATGGTGCATTGTGATGACACAGTCATAGAACTTTGTGATGACAAGCAATCTGAAGCATTGTGATGACCAGGGCCATGGAGCATTGTGATGACACAGTCATGGAACATTGTGATGACAAGAATGCTGGAGCATTGTGATGACAAGGGCCATGCAGCATTGTGATGACACGGTCATGGAACATTGTGATGACAAGAATTCTGGAGCATTGTGATGTCACGGTCATGGAACATTTTGATGACAAGGATTATGGAGCATTGTGATGACACGGTCATGGAACATTGTGATGACAAGATATCTGGAGCATTGTGATGACAAGGGCCATGGAGCATTGTGATGACACGGTCATGGAACATTGTGATGAAAAGAATTCTGGAGCATTGTGATGACAAGGGCCATGGAGCATTGTGATGACATGGTCATGGAACATTGTGATGACAAGAATTCTGGAGCATTGTGATGACAAGGGCCATGGAGCATTGTGGTGACATGGTCATGGAACATTGTGATGACAAGAATTCTGGAGCATTGTGATGACACGGTCATGGAACATTGTGATGACAAGAATTATGGAGCATTGTGATGACACGGTCATGGAACACTGTGATGACAAGAATTCTGGAGCATTGTGATGACAAGGGCCATGAAGCATTGTGATGACATGGTCATGGAACAGTGTGATGACAAGAATTCTGGAGCATCGTGATGACAAGGGCCATGGAGCATTGTGATGACACGGTCATGGAACATTGTGATGACAAGAATTCTGGAGCATTGTGATGACAAGGGCCATGGAGCATTGTGATGACACGGTCATGGAACATTGTGATGACAAGAATTCTGGAGAATTGTGATGACAAGGGCAATGGAGCATTGTGATGACATGGTCATGGAACATTGTGATGACAAGAATTCTGGAGCATTTTAATGACACGGTCATGGAACATTGTGATGACAAGAATTATGGAGCATTGTGATGACAAGGGCCATGGTGCATTGTGATGACACGGTCATGGAACATTGTGATGACAAGCAATCTGGAGCATTGTGATGAAAAGGGCCATGGAGCATTGTGATGACACGGTCATGGAACATTGTGATGACAAGAATTCTGGAGCATTGTGATGAGAAGGGCCATGGAGAATTGTGATGACTTTGTCATGGAACATGGTGATGACAAGAATTCTGGAGCATTGTGATGACACTGTCATGGAACATTGTGATGACAAGAATTCTGGAGCATGGTGATGACAAAGCCCATGGTGCATTGTGATGACACGGTCATGGAACTTTGTGATGACAAGAATTCTGGAGCATTGTGATGCGAAGGGCCATGGAGAATTGTGATGACATGGTCATGGAACATGGTGATGACAAGAATTCTGGAGCATTGTGATGACAAGGGCCATGGAGCATTGTGATGACAAGTGTCACGGAGCATTGTAATGAGAGGTTTCATTGTGCACCATGATGACAAGGGGGATGGAGTATTGTGATGAAACTTGTCCTGGAGCATTGTGATAACAAAAGCCATTGAGCATTGTGATGACAGGCATCATGGAGCATTGTGAAGAAAGGGGTCATGGGGAATTGTAATGACAATAGAGAAATGTGATGAAAATGGTCAGCAAGCAAATTGATTAAAGTGGTCATTTAGAATTGTCATGAAAAACTATATAGAGCATTGTGATGGCAAAGGTCATGGAGAACTGTGATGACCAGTGTCATGTAGCATTGTGATGACACGGTCATGGAACATTTTGATGACAAGAATTATGGAGCTTTGTGATGACAAGAAATCTGGAGCATTGTGATGACAAGGGCCATGGAGCATTGTGATGACACGGTCATGGAACATTGTGATGACAAGAATTCTGGAGAATTGTGATGACAAGGGCCATGGAGCATTGTGATGACACGGTCATGGAACATTGTGATGACAAGAATTCTGGAGCATTGTGATGACAAGGGCCATGGTGCATTGTGATGACACGGTCATGGAACTTTGTGATGACAAGAATTCTGGAGCATTGTGATGGCAAGGGCCATGGAGCATTGTGATGACACGGTCATGGAACATTGTGATGACAAGAATTCTGGAGCATTGGGATGAAAACGGCCATGGAGCATTGTGATGACACGGTCATGGAACATTATGATGACAAGAATTCTGGAGCATTGTGATGACAAGGGCCATGGAGCATTGTGATGACACGGTCATGGAACATTGTGATGACAAGAATTCTGGAGCATTGTGATGAAAAGGGCCATGGTGCATTGTGATGACACGGTCATGGAACTTTGTGATGACAAGAATTCTGGAGCATTGTGATGACAAGGGCCATGGAGCATTGTGATGATACGGTCATGGAACATTGTGATGACAAGAATTCTGGAGCATTGGGATGAAAATGGCCATGGAGCATTGTGATGACACGGTCATGGAACATTGTGATGAGAAGAATTCTGGAGCATTGTGATGACAAGGGCCATGGTGCATTGTGATGACACAGTCATGGAACTTTGTGATGACAAGCAATCTGAAGCATTGTGATGACCAGGGCCATGGAGCATTGTGATGACATGGTCATGGAACATTGTGATGACAAGAATTCTGGAGCATTGTGATGACAAGGGCCATGGAGCATTGTGGTGACATGGTCATGGAACATTGTGATGACAAGAATTCTGGAGCATTGTGATGACACGGTCATGGAACATTGTGATGACAAGAATTCTGGAGCATTGTGATGTCACGGTCATGGAACATTTTGATGACAAGAATTATGGAGCATTGTGATGACACGGTCATGGAACATTGTGATGACAAGATATCTGGAGCATTGTGATGACAAGGGCCATGGAGCATTGTGATGACACGGTCATGGAACATTGTGATGAAAAGAATTCTGGAGCATTGTGATGACAAGGGCCATGGAGCATTGTGATGACATGGTCATGGAACATTGTGATGACAAGAATTCTGGAGCATTGTGATGACAAGGGCCATGGAGCATTGTGGTGACATGGTCATGGAACATTGTGATGACAAGAATTCTGGAGCATTGTGATGACACGGTCATGGAACATTGTGATGACAAGAATTATGGAGCATTGTGATGACACGGTCATGGAACACTGTGATGACAAGAATTCTGGAGCATTGTGATGACAAGGGCCATGAAGCATTGTGATGACATGGTCATGGAACAGTGTGATGACAAGAATTCTGGAGCATTGTGATGACAAGGGCCATGGAGCATTGTGATGACACGGTAATGGAACATTGTGATGACAAGAATTCTGGAGCATTGTGATGACAAGGGCAATGGAGCATTGTGATGACATGGTCATGGAACATTGTGATGACAAGAATTCTGGAGCATTTTAATGACACGGTCATGGAACATTGTGATGACAAGAATTATGGAGCATTGTGATGACAAGGGCCATGGTGCATTGTGATGACACGGTCATGGAACATTGTGATGACAAGCAATCTGGAGCATTGTGATGAAAAGGGCCATGGAGCATTGTGATGACACGGTCATGGAACATTGTGATGACAAGAATTCTGGAGCATTGTGATGAGAAGGGCCATGGAGAATTGTGATGACTTTGTCATGGAACATGGTGATGACAAGAATTCTTGGGCATTGTGATGACACTGTCATGGAACATTGTGATGACAAGAATTCTGGAGCATGGTGATGACAAAGCCCATGGTGCATTGTGATGACACGGTCATGGAACTTTGTGATGACAAGAATTCTGGAGCATTGTGATGCGAAGGGCCATGGAGAATTGTGATGACATGGTCATGGAACATGGTGATGACAAGAATTCTGGAGCATTGTGATGACAAGGGCCATGGAGCATTGTGATGACACGGTCATGGAACATTGTGATGACAAGAATTCTGGAGCATTGTGATGACAAGGGCCATGGTGCATTGTGATGACACAGTCATGGAACTTTGTGATGACAAGCAATCTGAAGCATTGTGATGACCAGGGCCATGGAGCATTGTGATGACACAGTCATGGAACATTGTGATGACAAGAATGCTGGAGCATTGTGATGACAAGGGCCATGCAGCATTGTGATGACACGGTCATGGAACATTGTGATGACAAGAATTCTGGAGCATTGTGATGTCACGGTCATGGAACATTTTGATGACAAGAATTATGGAGCATAGTGATGACACGGTCATGGAACATTGTGATGACAAGATATCTGGAGCATTGTGATGACAAGGGCCATGGAGCATTGTGATGACACGGTCATGGAACATTGTGATGAAAAGAATTCTGGAGCATTGTGATGACAAGGGCCATGGAGCATTGTGATGACATGGTCATGGAACATTGTGATGACAAGAATTCTGGAGCATTGTGATGACAAGGGCCATGGAGCATTGTGGTGACATGGTCATGGAACATTGTGATGACAAGAATTCTGGAGCATTGTGATGACACGGTCATGGAACATTGTGATGACAAGAATTATGGAGCATTGTGATGACACGGTCATGGAACACTGTGATGACAAGAATTCTGGAGCATTGTGATGACAAGGGCCATGGTGCATTGTGATGACACGGTCATGGAACATTGTGATGACAAGCAATCTGGAGCATTGTGATGAAAAGGGCCATGGAGCATTGTGATGACACGGTCATGGAACATTGTGATGACAAGAATTCTGGAGCATTGTGATGAGAAGGGCCATGGAGAATTGTGATGACATTGTCATGGAACATGGTGATGACAAGAATTCTGGAGCATTGTGATGACACTGTCATGGAATATTGTGATGACAAGAATTCTGGAGCATGGTGATGACAAAGCCCATGGTGCATTGTGAGGACACGGTCATGGAACTTTGTGATGACAAGAATTCTGGAGCATTGTGATGCGAAGGGCCATGGAGAATTGTGATGACATGGTCATGGAACATGGTGATGACAAGAATTCTGGAGCATTGTGATGACAAGGGCCATGGAGCATTGTGATGACAAGTGTCACGGAGCATTGTAATGAGAGGTTTCATTGTGCACCATGATGACAAGGGGGATGGAGTATTGTGATGAAACTGGTCCTGGAGCATTGTGATAACAAAAGCCATTGAGCATTGTGATGACAGGCATCATGGAGCATTGTGAAGAAAGGGGTCATGGGGAATTGTAATGACAATAGAGAAATGTGATGAAAATGGTCAGCAAGCAAATTGATTAAAGTGGTCATTTAGAATTGTCATGAAAAACTATATAGAGCATTGTGATGGCAAAGGTCATGGAGAACTGTGATGACCAGTGTCATGTAGCATTGTGATGACACGGTCATGGAACATTGTGATGACAAGAATTGTGGAGCATTGTGATGACACGGTCATGGAACATTGTGATGACAAGAATTCTGGAGCATTGTGATGACACGGTCATGGAACATTGTGATGACAAGAATTCTGGAGCATTGTGATGACACGGTCATGGAACATTGTGATGACAAGAATTCTGGAGCATTGTGATGACAAGGGCCATGGAGCATTGTGATGACACGGTCATGGAACATTGTGATGACAAGAATTCTGAAGAATTGTGATGACAAGGGCCATGGAGCATTGTGATGACACGGTCATGGAACATTGTGATGACAAGAATTCTGGAGCATTGTGATGACAAGGGCCATGGAGCATTGTGGTGACACAGTCATGGAACATTGTGATGACAAGAATTATGGAGCATTGTGATGACACGGTCATGGAACTTTGTGATGACAAGAATTCTGGAGCATTGTGATGCGAAGGGCCATGGAGAATTGTGATGACATGGTCATGGAACATGGTGATGACAAGAATTCTGGAGCATTGTGATGACAAGGGCCATGGAGCATTGTGATGACAAGTGTCACGGAGCATTGTAATGAGAGGTTTCATTGTGCACCATGATGACAAGGGGGATGGAGTATTGTGATGAAACTGGTCCTGGAGCATTGTGATAACAAAAGCCATTGAGCATTGTGATGACAGGCATCATGGAGCATTGTGAAGAAAGGGGTCATGGGGAATTGTAATGACAATAGAGAAATGTGATGAAAATGGTCAGCAAGCAAATTGATTAAAGTGGTCATTTGGAATTGTCAAGAAAAACTATATAGAGCATTGTGATGGCAAAGGTCATGGAGAACTGTGATGACCAGTGTCACGTAGCATTGTGATGACACGGTCATGGAACATTGTGATGACAAGAATTCTGGAGCATTGTGATGACACGGTCATGGAACATTGTGATGACAAGAATTCTGGAGCATTGTGATGACAAGGGCCATGGAGCATTGTGATGACACGGTCATGGAACATTGTGATGACCAGAATTCTGGAGAATTGTGATGACAAGGGCCATGGAGCATTGTGATGACATGGTCATGGAACATTGTGATGACAAGAATTCTGGAGCATTTTCATGACACGGTCATGGAACATTGTGATGACAAGAATTATGGAGCATTGTGATGACAAGGGCCATGGTGCATTGTGATGACACGGTCATGGAACTTTGTGATGACAAGCAATCTGGAACATTGTGATGAAAAGGGCCATGGAGTATTGTGATGACATGGTCATGGAACATTGTGATGACAAGAATTCTGGAGCATTGTGATGAGAAGGGCCATGGAGAATTGTGATGACATGGTCATGGAACATGGTGATGACAAGAATTCTGGAGCATTGTGATGACACGGTCATGGAATATTGTGATGATAAGAATTAGGGAGCATTGTGATGACACGGTCATGGAACATTTTGATGACAAGAATTATGGAGCATTGTGATGACACGGTCATGGAACATTGTGATGACAAGAAATCTGGAGCATTGTGATGACAAGGGCCATGGAGCATTGTGATGACACGGTCATGGAACATTGTGATGACAAGAATACTGGAGAATTGTTATGACAAGGGCCATGGAGCATTGTGATGACACGGTCATGGAACATTGTGATGACAAGAATTCTGGAGCATTGTGATGACAAGGGCCATGGTGCATTGTGATGACACGGTCATGGAATATTGTGATGACAAGAATTCTGGAGCATTGTGATGACAAGAATTCTGGAGCATTGTGATGACACGGTCATGGAGCATTGTGATGACAAGAATTCTGAAGCATTGTGATGACACGGTCATGGAACATTTTGATGACAAGGATTATGGAGCATTGTGATGACACGGTCATGGAACATTGTGATGACAAGGATTCTGGAGCATTGTGATGACAAGGGCCATGGTGCATTGTGATGACACGGTCATGGACCATTGTGATGACAAGAATTCTGGAGCATTGTGATGACAAGCGCCATGGATCATTGTGATGACACGGTCATAGAACATTGTGATGACAAGAATTCTGGAGCATTGTGATGACAAGGGCCATGGTGCATTGTGGTGACACGGTCATGGAACTTTGTGATGACAAGCAATCTGGAGCATTGTGATGACCACGGCCATGGAGCAATGTGATGACACGTTCATGGAACATTGTGATGACAAGAATTCTGGAACATTGTGATGACAAGAATTCTGGAGCATTGTGATGACACGGTCATGGAACATTTTGATGACAAGAATTCTGGAGCATTGTGATGACACGGTCATGGAACATTTTGATGACAAGAATTATGGAGCTTTGTGATGACAAGAAATCTGGAGCATTGTGATGACAAGGGCCATGGAGCTTTGTGATGACACGGTCATGGAACATTGTGATGACAAGAATTCTGGAGAATTGTGATGACAAGGGCCATGGAGCATTGTGATGACACGGTCATGGAACATTGTGATGACAAGAATTCTGGAGCATTGTGATGACAAGGGCCATGATGCATTGTGATGACACGGTCATGGAACTTTGTGATGACAAGAATTCTGGAGCATTGTGATGACAAGGGCCATGGAGCATTGTGATGACACGGTCATGGAACATTGTGATGACAAGAATTCTGGAGCATTGGGATGAAAAGGGCCATGGCGCATTGTGATGACACGGTCATGGAACATTATGATGACAAGAATTCTGGAGCATTGTGATGACAAGGGCCATGGAGCATTGTGATGACACGGTCATGGAACATTGTGATGACAAGAATTCTGGAGCATTGTGATGACAAGGGCCATGGTGCATTGTGATGACACGGTCATGGAACTTTGTGATGACAAGAATTCTGGAGCATTGTGATGACAAGGGCCATGGAGCATTGTGATGACACGGTCATGGAACATTGTGATGACAAGAATTCTGGAGCATTGGGATGAAAAGGGCCATGGAGCATTGTGATGACACGGTCATGGAACATTGTGATGACAAGAATTCTGGAGCATTGTGATGACAAGGGCCATGGTGCATTGTGATGACACAGTCATGGAACTTTGTGATGACAAGCAATCTGAAGAATTGTGAGGACCAGGGCCATGGAGCATTGTGATGACACAGTCATGGAACATTGTGATGACAAGAATGCTGGAGCATTGTGATGACAAGGGCCATGCAGCATTGTGATGACACGGTCATGGAACATTGTGATGACAAGAATTCTGGAGCATTGTGATGTCACGGTCATGGAACATTTTGATGACAAGAATTATGGAGCATTGTGATGACACCGTCATGGAACATTGTGATGACAAGATATCTGGAGCATTGTGATGACAAGGGCCATGGAGCATTGTGATGACACGGTCATGGAACATTGTGATGAAAAGAATTCTGGAGCATTGTGATGACAAGGGCCATGGAGCATTGTGATGACACGGTCATGGAACATTGTGATGACAAGAATTCTGGAGCATTGTGATGACAATGGCCATGGAGCATTGTGGTGACATGGTCATGGAACATTGTGATGACAAGAATTCTGGACCATTGTGATGTCACGGTCATGGAACATTTTGATGACAAGAATTATGGAGCATTGTGATGACACGGTCATGGAACACTGTGATGACAAGAATTCTGGAGCATTGTGATGACAAGGGCCATGAAGCATTGTGATGACATGGTCATGGAACAGTGTGATGACAAGAATTCTGGAGCATTGTGATGACAAGGGCCATGGAGCATTGTGATGACACGGTAATGGAACATTGTGATGACAAGAATTCTGGAGCATTGTGATGAGAAGGGCCATGGAGAATTGTGATGACATGGTCATGGAACATGGTGATGACAAGAATTCTGGAGCATTGTGATGACACGGTCATGGAATATTGTGATGATAAGAATTAGGGAGCATTGTGATGACACGGTCATGGAACATTTTGATGACAAGAATTATGGAGCATTGTGATGACACGGTCATGGAACATTGTGATGACAAGAAATCTGGAGCATTGTGATGACAAGGGCCATGGAGCATTGTGATGACACGGTCATGGAACATTGTGATGACAAGAATACTGGAGAATTGTTATGACAAGGGCCATGGAGCATTGTGATGACACGGTCATGGAACATTGTGATGACAAGAATTCTGGAGCATTGTGATGACAAGGGCCATGGTGCATTGTGATGACACGGTCATGGAATATTGTGATGACAAGAATTCTGGAGCATTGTGATGACAAGAATTCTGGAGCATTGTGATGACACGGTCATGGAGCATTGTGATGACAAGAATTCTGAAGCATTGTGATGACACGGTCATGGAACATTTTGATGACAAGGATTATGGAGCATTGTGATGACACGGTCATGGAACATTGTGATGACAAGGATTCTGGAGCATTGTGATGACAAGGGCCATGGTGCATTGTGATGACACGGTCATGGACCATTGTGATGACAAGAATTCTGGAGCATTGTGATGACAAGCGCCATGGATCATTGTGATGACACGGTCATAGAACATTGTGATGACAAGAATTCTGGAGCATTGTGATGACAAGGGCCATGGTGCATTGTGGTGACACGGTCATGGAACTTTGTGATGACAAGCAATCTGGAGCATTGTGATGACCACGGCCATGGAGCAATGTGATGACACGTTCATGGAACATTGTGATGACAAGAATTCTGGAACATTGTGATGACAAGAATTCTGGAGCATTGTGATGACACGGTCATGGAACATTTTGATGACAAGAATTCTGGAGCATTGTGATGACACGGTCATGGAACATTTTGATGACAAGAATTATGGAGCTTTGTGATGACAAGAAATCTGGAGCATTGTGATGACAAGGGCCATGGAGCTTTGTGATGACACGGTCATGGAACATTGTGATGACAAGAATTCTGGAGAATTGTGATGACAAGGGCCATGGAGCATTGTGATGACACGGTCATGGAACATTGTGATGACAAGAATTCTGGAGCATTGTGATGACAAGGGCCATGATGCATTGTGATGACACGGTCATGGAACTTTGTGATGACAAGAATTCTGGAGCATTGTGATGACAAGGGCCATGGAGCATTGTGATGACACGGTCATGGAACATTGTGATGACAAGAATTCTGGAGCATTGGGATGAAAAGGGCCATGGAGCATTGTGATGACACGGTCATGGAACATTGTGATGACAAGAATTCTGGAGCATTGTGATGACAAGGGCCATGGTGCATTGTGATGACACGGTCATGGAACTTTGTGATGACAAGAATTCTGGAGCATTGTGATGACAAGGGCCATGGAGCATTGTGATGACACGGTCATGGAACATTGTGATGACAAGAATTCTGGAGCATTGGGATGAAAAGGGCCATGGAGCATTGTGATGACACGGTCATGGAACATTGTGATGACAAGAATTCTGGAGCATTGTGATGACAAGGGCCATGGTGCATTGTGATGACACAGTCATGGAACTTTGTGATGACAAGCAATCTGAAGAATTGTGAGGACCAGGGCCATGGAGCATTGTGATGACACAGTCATGGAACATTGTGATGACAAGAATGCTGGAGCATTGTGATGACAAGGGCCATGCAGCATTGTGATGACACGGTCATGGAACATTGTGATGACAAGAATTCTGGAGCATTGTGATGTCACGGTCATGGAACATTTTGATGACAAGAATTATGGAGCATTGTGATGACACCGTCATGGAACATTGTGATGACAAGATATCTGGAGCATTGTGATGACAAGGGCCATGGAGCATTGTGATGACACGGTCATGGAACATTGTGATGAAAAGAATTCTGGAGCATTGTGATGACAAGGGCCATGGAGCATTGTGATGACACGGTCATGGAACATTGTGATGACAAGAATTCTGGAGCATTGTGATGACAATGGCCATGGAGCATTGTGGTGACATGGTCATGGAACATTGTGATGACAAGAATTCTGGACCATTGTGATGTCACGGTCATGGAACATTTTGATGACAAGAATTATGGAGCATTGTGATGACACGGTCATGGAACACTGTGATGACAAGAATTCTGGAGCATTGTGATGACAAGGGCCATGAAGCATTGTGATGACATGGTCATGGAACAGTGTGATGACAAGAATTCTGGAGCATTGTGATGACAAGGGCCATGGAGCATTGTGATGACACGGTAATGGAACATTGTGATGACAAGAATTCTGGAGCATTGTGATGACAAGGGCCATGGAGCATTGTGATGACACGGTCATGGAACATTGTGATGACAAGAATTCTGGAGAATTGTGATGACAAGGGCAATGGAGCATTGTGATGACATGGTCATGGAACATTGTGATGACAAGAATTCTGGAGCATTTTAATGACACGGTCATGGATCTTTGTGATGACAAGAATTATGGAGCATTGTGATGACAAGGGCCATGGTGCATTGTGATGACACGGTCATGGAACATTGTGATGACAAGCAATCTGGAGCATTGTGATGAAAAGGGCCATGGAGCATTGTGATGACACGGTCATGGAACATTGTGATGACAAGAATTCTGGAGCATTGTGATGAGAAGGGCCATGGAGAATTGTGATGACTTTGTCATGGAACATGGTGATGACAAGAATTCTGGAGCATTGTGATGACACTGTCATGGAACATTGTGATGACAAGAATTCTGGAGCATGGTGATGACAAAGCCCATGGTGCATTGTGATGACACGGTCATGGAACTTTGTGATGACAAGAATTCTGGAGAATTGTGATGCGAAGGGCCATGGAGAATTGTGATGACATGGTCATGGAACATGGTGATGACAAGAATTCTGGAGCATTGGGATGAAAAGGGCCATGGAGCATTGTGATGACACGGTCATGGAACATTATGATGACAAGAATTCTGGAGCATTGTGATGACAAGGGCCATGGAGCATTGTGATGACACGGTCATGGAACATTGTGATGACAAGAATTCTGGAGCATTGTGATGACAAGGGCCATGGTGCATTGTGATGACACGGTCATGGAACTTTGTGATGACAAGAATTCTGGAGCATTGTGATGACAAGGGCCATGGAGCATTGTGATGACACGGTCATGGAACATTGTGATGACAAGAATTCTCGAGCATTGGGATGAAAAGGGCCATGGAGCATTGTGATGACACGGTCATGGAACATTGTGATGACAAGAATTCTGGAGCATTGTGATGACAAGGGCCATGGTGCATTGTGATGACACAGTCATGGAACTTTGTGATGACAAGCAATCTGAAGAATTGTGAGGACCAGGGCCATGGAGCATTCTGATGACACAGTCATGGAACATTGTGATGACAAGAATGCTGGAGCATTGTGATGACAAGGGCCATGCAGCATTGTGATGACACGGTCATGGAACATTGTGATGACAAGAATTCTGGAGCATTGTGATGTCACGGTCATGGAACATTTTGATGACAAGAATTATGGAGCATTGTGATGACACCGTCATGGAACATTGTGATGACAAGATATCTGGAGCATTGTGATGACAAGGGCCATGGAGCATTGTGATGACACGGTCATGGAACATTGTGATGAAAAGAATTCTGGAGCATTGTGATGACAAGGGCCATGGAGCATTGTGATGACACGGTCATGGAACATTGTGATGACAAGAATTCTGGAGCATTGTGATGACAATGGCCATGGAGCATTGTGGTGACATGGTCATGGAACATTGTGATGACAAGAATTCTGGACCATTGTGATGTCACGGTCATGGAACATTTTGATGACAAGAATTATGGAGCATTGTGATGACACGGTCATGGAACACTGTGATGACAAGAATTCTGGAGCATTGTGATGACAAGGGCCATGAAGCATTGTGATGACATGGTCATGGAACAGTGTGATGACAAGAATTCTGGAGCATTGTGATGACAAGGGCCATGGAGCATTGTGATGACACGGTAATGGAACATTGTGATGACAAGAATTCTGGAGCATTGTGATGACAAGGGCCATGGAGCATTGTGATGACACGGTCATGGAACATTGTGATGACAAGAATTCTGGAGAATTGTGATGACAAGGGTAATGGAGCATTGTGATGACATGGTCATGGAACATTGTGATGACAAGAATTCTGGAGCATTTTAATGACACGGTCATGGAACTTTGTGATGACAAGAATTATGGAGCATTGTGATGACAAGGGCCATGGTGCATTGTGATGACACGGTCATGGAACATTGTGATGACAAGCAATCTGGAGCATTGTGATGAAAAGGGCCATGGAGCATTGTGATGACACGGTCATGGAACATTGTGATGACAAGAATTCTGGAGCATTGTGATGAGAAGGGCCATGGAGAATTGTGATGACTTTGTCATGGAACATGGTGATGACAAGAATTCTGGAGCATTGTGATGACACTGTCATGGAACATTGTGATGACAAGAATTCTGGAGCATGGTGATGACAAAGCCCATGGTGCATTGTGATGACACGGTCATGGAACTTTGTGATGACAAGAATTCTGGAGCATTGTGATGCGAAGGGCCATGGAGAATTGTGATGACATGGTCATGGAACATGGTGATGACAAGAATTCTGGAGCATTGTGATGACAAGGGCCATGGAGCATTGTGATGACAAGTGTCACGGAGCATTGTAATGAGAGGTTTCATTGTGCACCATGATGACAAGGGGGATGGAGTATTGTGATGAAACTGGTCCTGGAGCATTGTGATAACAAAAGCCATTGAGCATTGTGATGACAGGCATCATGGAGCATTGTGAAGAAAGGGGTCATGGGGAATTGTAATGACAATAGAGAAATGTGATGAAAATGGTCAGCAAGCAAATTGATTAAAGTGGTCATTTAGAATTGTCATGAAAAACTATATAGAGCATTGTGATGGCAAAGGTCATGGAGAACTGTGATGACCAGTGTCATGTAGCATTGTGATGACACGGTCATGGAACATTTTGATGACAAGAATTATGGAGCTTTGTGATGACAAGAAATCTGGAGCATTGTGATGACAAGGGCCATGGAGCATTGTGATGACACGGTCATGGAACATTGTGATGACAAGAATTCTGGAGCATTGTGATGACAAGGGCCATGGTGCATTGTGATGACACGGTCATGGAACTTTGTGATGACAAGAATTCTGGAGCATTGTGATGACAAGGGCCATGGAGCATTGTGATGACACGGTCATGGAACATTGTGATGACAAGAATTCTGGCGCATTGGGATGAAAAGGGCCATGGAGCATTGTGATGACACGGTCATGGAACATTATGATGACAAGAATTCTGGAGCATTGTGATGACAAGGGCCATGGAGCATTGTGATGACACGGTCATGGAACATTGTGATGACAAGAATTCTGGAGCATTGTGATGAAAAGGGCCATGGTGCATTGTGATGACACGGTCATGGAACTTTGTGATGACAAGAATTCTGGAGCATTGTGATGACAAGGGCCATGGAGCATTGTGATGACACGGTCATGGAACATTGTGATGACAAGAATTCTGGAGCATTGGGATGAAAATGGCCATGGAGCATTGTGATGACACGGTCATGGAATATTGTGATGACAAGAATTCTGGAGCATTGTGATGACAAGGGCCATGGTGCATTGTGATGACACAGTCATGGAACTTTGTGATGACAAGCAATCTGAAGCATTGTGATGACCAGGGCCATGGAGCATTGTGATGACACAGTCATGGAACATTGTGATGACAAGAATGCTGGAGCATTGTGATGACAAGGGCCATGCAGCATTGTGATGACACGGTCATGGAACATTGTGATGACAAGAATTCTGGAGCATTGTGATGTCACGGTCATGGAACATTTTGATGACAAGAATTATGGAGCATTGTGATGACACGGTCATGTAACATTGTGATGACAAGATATCTGGAGCATTGTGATGACAAGGGCCATGGAGCATTGTGATGACACGGTCATGGAACATTGTGATGAAAAGAATTCTGGAGCATTGTGATGACAAGGGCCATGGAGCATTGTGATGACATGGTCATGGAACATTGTGATGACAAGAATTCTGGAGCATTGTGATGACAAGGGCCATGGAGCATTGTGGTGACATGGTCATGGAACATTGTGATGACAAGAATTCTGGAGCATTGTGATGACACGGTCATGGAACATTGTGATGACAAGAATTATGGAGCATTGTGATGACACGGTCATGGAACACTGTGATGACAAGAATTCTGGAGCATTGTGATGAGAAGGGCCATGAAGCATTGTGATGACATGGTCATGGAACAGTTTGATGACAAGAATTCTGGAGCATTGTGATGACAAGGGCCATGGAGCATTGTGATGACACGGTAATGGAACATTGTGATGACAAGAATTCTGGAGCATTGTGATGACAAGGGCCATGGAGCATTGTGATGACACGGTCATGGAACATTGTGATGACAAGAATTCTGGAGAATTGTGATGACAAGGGCAATGGAGCATTGTGATGACATGGTCATGGAACATTGTGATGACAAGAATTCTGGAGCATTTTAATGACACGGTCATGGAACATTGTGATGACAAGAATTATGGAGCATTGTGATGACAAAGGCCATGGTGCATTGTGATGACACGGTCATGGAACATTGTGATGACAAGCAATCTGGAGCATTGTGATGAAAAGGGCCATGGAGCATTGTGATGACACGGTCATGGAACATTGTGATGACAAGAATTCTGGAGCATTGTGATGAGAAGGGCCATGGAGAATTGTGATGACATTGTCATGGAACATGGTGATGACAAGAATTCTGGAGCATTGTGATGACACTGTCATGGAACATTGTGATGACAAGAATACTGGAGCATGGTGATGACAAAGCCCATGGTGCATTGTGATGACACGGTCATGGAACTTTGTGATGACAAGAATTCTGGAGCATTGTGATGCGAAGGGCCATGGAGAATTGTGATGACATGGTCATGGAACATGGTGATGACAAGAATTCTGGAGCATTGTGATGACAAGGGCCATGGAGCATTGTGATGACAAGTGTCACGGAGCATTGTAATGAGAGGTTTCATTGTGCACCATGATGACAAGGGGGATGGAGTATTGTGATGAAACTGGTCCTGGAGCATTGTGATAACAAAAGCCATTGAGCATTGTGATGACAGGCATCATGGAGCATTGTGAAGAAAGGGGTCATGGGGAATTGTAATGACAATAGAGAAATGTGATGAAAATGGTCAGCAAGCAAATTGATTAAAGTGGTCATTTAGAATTGTCATGAAAAACTATATAGAGCATTGTGATGGCAAAGGTCATGGAGAACTGTGATGACCAGTGTCATGTAGCATTGTGGTGACACGGTCATGGAACTTTGTGATGACAAGGGCCATGGAGCATTGTGATGACACGGTCATGGAACATTGTGATGACAAGAATTCTGGAGCATTGTGATGACAAGGGCCATGGAGCATTGTGATGACACGGTCATGGAACATTGTGATGAAAAGAATTCTGGAGCATTGTGATGACAAGGGCCATGGAGCATTGTGATGACACGGTCATGGAACATTGTGATGACAAGAATTCTGGAGCATTGTGATGACAAGGGCCATGGAGCATTGTGATGACACGGTCATGGAACATTGTGATGACAAGAATTCTGGAGCATTGTGATGACAAGGGCCATGGAGCATTGTGATGACACGGTCATGGAACATTGTGATGACAAGAATTCTGGAGCATTGTGATGACAAGGGCCATGGAGCATTGTGATGACACGGTCATGGAACATTGTGATGACAAGAATTCTGGAGCATTGTGATGACAAGGGCCATGGAGCATTGTGATGACACGGTCATGGAACATTGTGATGACAAGAATTCTGGAGAATTGTGATGACAAGTGCCATGGAGCATTGTGATGACATGGTCATGGAACATTGTGATGACAAGAATTCTGGAACATTTTAATGACACGGTCATGGAACATTGTGATGACAAGAATTATGGAGCATTGTGATGACAAGGGCCATGGTGCATTATGAAGACACGGTCATGGAACATTGTGATGACAAGCAATCTGGAGCATTGTGATGAAAAGGGCCATGGAGCATTGTGATGACACGGTCATGGAACATTGTGATGACAAGAATTTGGAGCATTGTGATGACAAGGGCCATGGAGCATTGTGATGACACGGTCATGGAACATGGTGATGAAAAGAATTCTGGAGCATTGTGATGAAAAGGGCCATGGAGCATGGTGATGACACGGTCATGGAACATTGTGGTGACAAGAATTCTGGAGCATTATGATTACAAGGGCCATGGAGCATTGTGATGACACGGTCATGGAACATTGTGATGACAAGAATTCTGGAGCATTTTAATGACACGGTCATGGAACATTGTGGTGACAAGAATTCTGGAGCATTGTGATGACAAGGGCCATGGAGCATTGTGATGACATGGTCATGGAACATTGTGATGACAAGAATTCTGGAGCATTGTGATGACAAGGGCCATGGAGCATTGTGATGACACGGTCATGGAACATTGTGATGACAAGAATTATGGAGCATTGTGATGACAAGGGCCATGGTGCATTATGAAGACACGGTCATGGAACATTGTGATGACAAGCAATCTGGAGCATTGTGATGAAAAGGGCCATGGAGCATTGTGATGACACGGTCATGGAACATTGTGATGACAAGAATTTGGAGCATTGTGATGACAAGGGCCATGGAGCATTGTGATGACACGGTCATGGAACATGGTGATGAAAAGAATTCTGGAGCATTGTGATGAAAAGGGCCATGGAGCATGGTGATGACACGGTCATGGAACATTGTGGTGACAAGAATTCTGGAGCATTATGATTACAAGGGCCATGGAGCATTGTGATGACACGGTCATGGAACATTGTGATGACAAGAATTCTGGAGCATTTTAATGACACGGTCATGGAACATTGTGGTGACAAGAATTCTGGAGCATTGTGATGACAAGGGCCATGGAGCATTGTGATGATATGGTCATGGAACATTGTGATGACAAGAATTCTGGAGCATTGTGATGACAAGGGCCATGGAGCATTGTGATGACACGGTCATGGAACATTGTGATGACAAGAATTCTGGAGCATTGTGATGACAAGGGCCATGGAGCATTGTGATGACACGGTCATGGAACATTGTGATGACAAGAATTATGGAGCATTGTGATGACACGGTCATGGAACATTGTGATGACAAGAATTCTGGAGCATTGTGATGACAAGGGCCATGGAGCATTGTGGTGACATGGTCATGGAACATTGTGATGACAAGAATTATGGAGCATTGTGATGACACGGTCATGGAACATTGTGATGAAAAGAATTATGGAGCATTGTGATGACACGGTCATGGAACATTGTGATGACAAGAATTCTGGAGCATTGTGATGACAAGGGCCATGGAGCATTGTGATGCCACGGTCATGGAACATTGTGATGACAAGAATTCTGGAGCATTGTGATGACAAGGGACATGGAGCATTGTGATGACACGGTCATGGAACATTGTGATGACAAGAATTCTGGAGCATTGTGATGACAAGGGCCATGGAGAATTGTGATGACAAGAATTCTGGAGCATTGTGATGACAAGGGCCATGGAGCATTGTGATGACACGGTCATGGAACATTGTGATGACAAGAATTCTGGAGAATTGTGATGACAAGGGCCATGGAGCATTGTGATGACATGGTCATGGAACATTGTGATGACAAGAATTCTGGAGCATTTTAATTACACGGTCATGGAATATTGTGATGACAAGAATTATGGAGCATTGTGATGACAAGGGCCATGGTGCATTGTGATGACACGGTCATGGAACATTGTGATGACAAGCAATCTGGAGCATTGTGATGAAAAGGGCCATGGAGCATTGTGATGACACGGTCATGGAACATTGTGATGACAAGAATTCTGGAGCATTGTGATGAGAAGGGCCATGGAGAATTTTGATGACATGGTCATGGAACATGGTGATGACAATAATTCGGGAGCATTGTGATGACACGGTCATGGAACATTGTGATGACAAGAATTCTGGAGCATGGTGATGACAAAGGCCATGGTGCATTGTGATGACACGGTCATGGAACTTTGTGATGACAAGCAATCTGGAGCATTGTGATGAAAAGGGCCATGGAGCATTGTGATGACACGGTCATGGAACATTGTGATGACAAGAATTCTGGAGCATTGTGATGCGAAGGGCCATGGAGAATTGTGATGACATGGTCATGGAACATGGTGATGACAAGAATTCTGGAGCATTGTGATGACAAGGGCCATGGAGCATTGTGATGACAAGTGTCACGGAGCATTGTAATGAGAGGTTTCATTGTGCACCGTGATGACAAGGGGGATGGAGTATTGTGATGAAACTGGTCCTGGAGCATTGTGATAACAAAAGCCATTGAGCATTGTGATGACAGGCATCATGGAGCATTGTGAAGAAAGGGGTCATGGGGAATTGTAATGACAATAGAGAAATGTGATGAAAATGGTCAGCAAGCAAATTGATTAGAGTGGTCATTTAGAATTGTCATGAAAAACTATATAGAGCATTGTGATGGCAAAGGTCATGGAGAACTGTGATGACCAGTGTCATATAGCATTGTGATGACACGGTCATGGAACATTGTGATGACAAGAATTCTGGAGCATTGTGATGACAAGGGCCATGGAGCATTGTGATGACACGGTCATGGAACATTGTGATGACAAGAATTCTGGAGCATTGTGATGACAAGGGCCATGGAGCATTGTGATGCCACGGTCATGGAACATTGTGATGACAAGAATTCTGGAGCATTGTGATGACAAGGGACATGGAGCATTGTGATGACACGGTCATGGAACATTGTGATGACAAGAATTCTGGAGCATTGTGATGACAAGGGCCATGGAGAATTGTGATGACAAGAATTCTGGAGCATTGTGATGACAAGGGCCATGGAGCATTGTGATGACACGGTCATGGAACATTGTGATGACAAGAATTCTGGAGAATTGTGATGACAAGGGCCATGGAGCATTGTGATGACATGGTCATGGAACATTGTGATGACAAGAATTCTGGAGCATTTTAATTACACGGTCATGGAATATTGTGATGACAAGAATTATGGAGCATTGTGATGACAAGGGCCATGGTGCATTGTGATGACACGGTCATGGAACATTGTGATGACAAGCAATCTGGAGCATTGTGATGAAAAGGGCCATGGAGCATTGTGATGACACGGTCATGGAATATTGTGATGACAAGAATTCTGGAGCATTGTGATGAGAAGGGCCATGGAGAATTGTGATGACATGGTCATGGAACATGGTGATGACAATAATTCGGGAGCATTGTGATGACACGGTCATGGAACATTGTGATGACAAGAATTCTGGAGCATGGTGATGACAAAGGCCATGGTGCATTGTGATGACACGGTCATGGAACTTTGTGATGACAAGCAATCTGGAGCATTGTGATGAAAAGGGCCATGGAGCATTGTGATGACACGGTCATGGAACATTGTGATGACAAGAATTCTGGAGCATTGTGATGCGAAGGGCCATGGAGAATTGTGATGACATGGTCATGGAACATGGTGATGACAAGAATTCTGGAGCATTGTGATGACAAGGGCCATGGAGCATTGTGATGACAAGTGTCACGGAGCATTGTAATGAGAGGTTTCATTGTGCACCGTGATGACAAGGGGGATGGAGTATTGTGATGAAACTGGTCCTGGAGCATTGTGATAACAAAAGCCATTGAGCATTGTGATGACAGGCATCATGGAGCATTGTGAAGAAAGGGGTCATGGGGAATTGTAATGACAATAGAGAAATGTGATGAAAATGGTCAGCAAGCAAATTGATTAGAGTGGTCATTTAGAATTGTCATGAAAAACTATATAGAGCATTGTGATGGCAAAGGTCATGGAGAACTGTGATGACCAGTGTCATATAGCATTGTGATGACACGGTCATGGAACATTGTGATGACAAGAATTGTGGAGCATTGTGATAACAAGGGCCATGGAGCATTGTGATGACACGGTCATGGAACATTGTGATGACAAGAATTATGGAGCATTGTGATGACACGGTCATGGAACATTGTGATGACAAGAATTCTGGAGCATTTTGATGACAAGGGCCATGGAGCATTGTGATGACACGGTCATGGAACATTGTGATGACAAGAATTCTGGAGCATTGTGATGACAAGGGCCATGGAGCATTGTGATGACACGGTCATGGAACATTGTGATGACAAGAATTCTGGAGCATTGTGATGACAAGGGCCATGGAGCATTGTGATGACATGGTCATGGAACATTGTGATGACAAGAATTCTGGAGCATTGTGATGACAAGGGCCATGGAGCATTGTGATGACACGGTCATGGAACATTGTGATGACACGAATTCTGGAGCATTGTGATGACAAGGGCCATGGAGCATTGTGATGACATGGTCATGGAACATTGTGATGACAAGAATTCTGGAGCATTGTGATGACAAAGGCCATGGATCATTGTGATGACACGGTCATGGAACATTGTGATGACAAGAATTCTGGAGAATTGTGATGACAAGGGCCATGGAGCATTGTGATGACATGGTTATGGAACATTGTGATGACAAGAATTCTGGAGCATTTTAATGACACGGTCATGGAACATTGTGATGACAAGAATTATGGAGCATTGTGATGACAAGGGCCATGGTGCATTATGAAGACACGGTCATGGAACATTGTGATGACAAGCAATCTGGAGCATTGTGATGAAAAGGGCCATGGAGCATTGTGATGACACGGTCATGGAACATTGTGATGACAAGAATTTGGAGCATTGTGATGACAAGGGCCATGGAGCATTGTGATGACACGGTCATGGAACATGGTGATGACAAGAATTCTGGAGCATTGTGATGAAAAGGGCCATGGAGCATTGTGATGACACGGTCATGGAACATTGTGATGACAAGAATTCTGGAGCATTGTGATGACAAGGGCCATGGAGCATTGTGATGACACGGTCATGGAACATTGTGATGACAAGAATTCTGGGGCATTTTAATGACACGGTCATGGAACATTGTGGTGACAAGAATTCAGGAGCATTGTGATGACAAGGGCCATGGAGCATTGTGATGACATGGTCATGGAACATTGTGATGACAAGAATTCTGGAGCATTGTGATGACAAGGGCCATGGAGCATTGTGATGACACGGTCATGGAACATTGTGATGACAAGAATTCTGGAACATTGTGATGACAAGGGCCATGGAGCATTGTGATGACACGGTCATGGAACATTGTGATGACAAGAATTATGGAGCATTGTGATGACACGGTCATGGAACATTGTGATGACAAGAATTCTGGAGCATTGTGATGACAAGGGCCATGGAGCATTGTGGTGACATGGTCATGGAACATTGTGATGACAAGAATTATGGAGCATTGTGATGACACGGTCATGGAACATTGTGATGACAAGAATTATGGAGCATTGTGATGACACGGTCATGGAACATTGTGATGACAAGAATTCTGGAGCATTGTGATGACAAGGGCCATGGAGCATTGTGATGACACGGTCATGGAACATTGTGATGACAAGAATTCTGGAGCATTGTGATGACAAGGGACATGGAGCATTGTGATGACACGGTCATGGAACATTGTGATGACAAGAATTCTGGAGCATTGTGATGACAAGGGCCATGGAGAATTGTGATGACAAGAATTCTGGAGCATTGTGATGACAAGGGCCATGGAGCATTGTGATGACACGGTCATGGAACATTGTGATGACAAGAATTCTCGAGAATTGTGATGACAAGGGCCATGGAGCATTGTGATGACATGGTCATGGAACATTGTGATGACAAGAATTCTGGAGCATTTTAATTACACGGTCATGGAATATTGTGATGACAAGAATTATGGAGCATTGTGATGACAAGGGCCATGGAGCATTGTGATGACACGGTCATGGAACATTGTGATGAAAAGAATTCTGGAGCATTGTGATGAGAAGGGCCATGTAGAATTGTGATGACATGGTCATGGAACATGGTGATGACAAGAATTCTGGAGCATTGTGATGACACGGTCATGGAACATTGTGATGACAAGAATTCTGGAGCATGGTGATGACAAAGGCCATGGTGCATTGTGATGACACGGTCATGGAACTTTGTGATGACAAGCAATCTGGAGCATTGTGATGAAAAGGGCCATGGAGCATTGTGATGACACGGTCATGGAACATTGTGATGACAAGAATTCTGGAGCATTGTGATGCGAAGGGCCATGGAGAATTGTGATGACATGGTCATGGAACATGGTGATGACAAGAATTCTGGAGCATTGTGATGACAAGGGCCATGGAGCATTGTGATGACAAGTGTCACGGAGCATTGTAATGAGAGGTTTCATTGTGCACCGTGATGACAAGGGGGATGGAGTATTGTGATGAAACTGGTCCTGGAGCATTGTGATAACAAAAGCCATTGAGCATTGTGATGACAGGCATCATGGAGCATTGTGAAGAAAGGGGTCATGGGGAATTGTAATGACAATAGAGAAATGTGATGAAAATGGTCAGCAAGCAAATTGATTAGAGTGGTCATTCAGAATTGTCATGAAAAACTATATAGAGCATTGTGATGGCAAAGGTCATGGAGAACTGTGATGACCAGTGTCATATAGCATTGTGATGACACGGTCATGGAACATTGTGATGACAAGAATTGTGGAGCATTGTGATAACAAGGGCCATGGAGCATTGTGATGACACGGTCATGGAACATTGTGATGACAAGAATTATGGAGCATTGTGATGACACGGTCATGGAACATTGTGATGACAAGAATTCTGGAGCATTTTGATGACAAGGGCCATGGAGCATTGTGATGACACGGTCATGGAACATTGTGATGACAAGAATTCTGGAGCATTGTGATGACAAGGGCCATGGAGCATTGTGATGACACGGTCATGGAACATTGTGATGACAAGAATTCTGGAGCATTGTGATGACAAGGGCCATGGAGCATTGTGATGACATGGTCATGGAACATTGTGATGACAAGAATTCTGGAGCATTGTGATGACAAGGGCCATGGAGCATTGTGATGACACGGTCATGGAACATTGTGATGACACGAATTCTGGAGCATTGTGATGACAAGGGCCATGGAGCATTGTGATGACATGGTCATGGAACATTGTGATGACAAGAATTCTGGAGCATTGTGATGACAAAGGCCATGGATCATTGTGATGACACGGTCATGGAACATTGTGATGACAAGAATTCTGGAGAATTGTGATGACAAGGGCCATGGAGCATTGTGATGACATGGTTATGGAACATTGTGATGACAAGAATTCTGGAGCATTTTAATGACACGGTCATGGAACATTGTGATGACAAGAATTATGGAGCATTGTGATGACAAGGGCCATGGTGCATTATGAAGACACGGTCATGGAACATTGTGATGACAAGCAATCTGGAGCATTGTGATGAAAAGGGCCATGGAGCATTGTGATGACACGGTCATGGAACATTGTGATGACAAGAATTTGGAGCATTGTGATGACAAGGGCCATGGAGCATTTTGATGACACGGTCATGGAACATGGTGATGACAAGAATTCTGGAGCATTGTGATGAAAAGGGCCATGGAGCATTGTGATGACACGGTCATGGAACATTGTGATGACAAGAATTCTGGAGCATTGTGATGACAAGGGCCATGGAGCATTGTGATGACACGGTCATGGAACATTGTGATGACAAGAATTCTGGAGCATTTTAATGACACGGTCATGGAACATTGTGGTGACAAGAATTCTGGAGCATTGTGATGACAAGGGCCATGGAGCATTGTGATGACATGGTCATGGAACATTGTGATGACAAGAATTCTGGAGCATTGTGATGACAAGGGCCATGGAGCATTGTGATGACACGGTCATGGAACATTGTGATGACAAGAATTCTGGAGCATTGTGATGACAAGGGCCATGGAGCATTGTGATGACACGGTCATGGAACATTGTGATGACAAGAATTATGGAGCATTGTGATGACACGGTCATGGAACATTGTGATGACAAGAATTCTGGAGCATTGTGATGACAAGGGCCATGGAGCATTGTGGTGACATGGTCATGGAACATTGTGATGACAAGAATTATGGAGCATTGTGATGACACGGTCATGGAACATTGTGATGACAAGAATTATGGAGCATTGTGATGACACGGTCATGGAACATTGTGATGACAAGAATTCTGGAGCATTGTGATGACAAGGGCCATGGAGCATTGTGATGACACGGTCATGGAACATTGTGATGACAAGAATTCTGGAGCATTGTGATGACAAGGGACATGGAGCATTGTGATGACACGGTCATGGAACATTGTGATGACAAGAATTCTGGAGAATTGTGATGACAAGGGCCAAGGAGCATTGTGATGACATGGTCATGGAACATTGTGATGACAAGAATTCTGGAGCATTTTAATTACACGGTCATGGAATATTGTGATGAGAAGAATTATGGAGCATTGTGATGACAAGGGCCATGGAGCATTGTGATGACACGGTCATGGAACATTGTGATGACAAGAATTCTGGAGCATTGTGATGAGAAGGGCCATGTAGAATTGTGATGACATGGTCATGGAACATGGTGATGACAAGAATTCTGGAGCATTTTAATTACACGGTCATGGAATATTGTGATGAGAAGAATTATGGAGCATTGTGATGACAAGGGCCATGGAGCATTGTGATGACATGGTTATGGAACATTGTGATGACAAGAATTCTGGAGCATTTTAATGACACGGTCATGGAACATTGTGATGACAAGAATTATGGAGCATTGTGATGACAAGGGCCATGGTGCATTATGAAGACACGGTCATGGAACATTGTGATGACAAGCAATCTGGAGCATTGTGATGAAAAGGGCCATGGAGCATTGTGATGACACGGTCATGGAACATTGTGATGACAAGAATTTGGAGCATTGTGATGACAAGGGCCATGGAGCATTGTGATGACACGGTCATGGAACATGGTGATGACAAGAATTCTGGAGCATTGTGATGAAAAGGGCCATGGAGCATTGTGATGACACGGTCATGGAACATTGTGATGACAAGAATTCTGGAGCATTGTGATGACAAGGGCCATGGAGCATTGTGATGACACGGTCATGGAACATTGTGATGACAAGAATTCTGGGGCATTTTAATGACACGGTCATGGAACATTGTGGTGACAAGAATTCAGGAGCATTGTGATGACAAGGGCCATGGAGCATTGTGATGACATGGTCATGGAACATTGTGATGACAAGAATTCTGGAGCATTGTGATGACAAGGGCCATGGAGCATTGTGATGACACGGTCATGGAACATTGTGATGACAAGAATTCTGGAACATTGTGATGACAAGGGCCATGGAGCATTGTGATGACACGGTCATGGAACATTGTGATGACAAGAATTATGGAGCATTGTGATGACACGGTCATGGAACATTGTGATGACAAGAATTCTGGAGCATTGTGATGACAAGGGCCATGGAGCATTGTGGTGACATGGTCATGGAACATTGTGATGACAAGAATTATGGAGCATTGTGATGACACGGTCATGGAACATTGTGATGACAAGAATTATGGAGCATTGTGATGACACGGTCATGGAACATTGTGATGACAAGAATTCTGGAGCATTGTGATGACAAGGGCCATGGAGCATTGTGATGACACGGTCATGGAACATTGTGATGACAAGAATTCTGGAGCATTGTGATGACAAGGGACATGGAGCATTGTGATGACACGGTCATGGAACATTGTGATGACAAGAATTCTGGAGCATTGTGATGACAAGGGCCATGGAGAATTGTGATGACAAGAATTCTGGAGCATTGTGATGACAAGGGCCATGGAGCATTGTGATGACACGGTCATGGAACATTGTGATGACAAGAATTCTCGAGAATTGTGATGACAAGGGCCATGGAGCATTGTGATGACATGGTCATGGAACATTGTGATGACAAGAATTCTGGAGCATTTTAATTACACGGTCATGGAATATTGTGATGACAAGAATTATGGAGCATTGTGATGACAAGGGCCATGGAGCATTGTGATGACACGGTCATGGAACATTGTGATGAAAAGAATTCTGGAGCATTGTGATGAGAAGGGCCATGTAGAATTGTGATGACATGGTCATGGAACATGGTGATGACAAGAATTCTGGAGCATTGTGATGACACGGTCATGGAACATTGTGATGACAAGAATTCTGGAGCATGGTGATGACAAAGGCCATGGTGCATTGTGATGACACGGTCATGGAACTTTGTGATGACAAGCAATCTGGAGCATTGTGATGAAAAGGGCCATGGAGCATTGTGATGACACGGTCATGGAACATTGTGATGACAAGAATTCTGGAGCATTGTGATGCGAAGGGCCATGGAGAATTGTGATGACATGGTCATGGAACATGGTGATGACAAGAATTCTGGAGCATTGTGATGACAAGGGCCATGGAGCATTGTGATGACAAGTGTCACGGAGCATTGTAATGAGAGGTTTCATTGTGCACCGTGATGACAAGGGGGATGGAGTATTGTGATGAAACTGGTCCTGGAGCATTGTGATAACAAAAGCCATTGAGCATTGTGATGACAGGCATCATGGAGCATTGTGAAGAAAGGGGTCATGGGGAATTGTAATGACAATAGAGAAATGTGATGAAAATGGTCAGCAAGCAAATTGATTAGAGTGGTCATTCAGAATTGTCATGAAAAACTATATAGAGCATTGTGATGGCAAAGGTCATGGAGAACTGTGATGACCAGTGTCATATAGCATTGTGATGACACGGTCATGGAACATTGTGATGACAAGAATTGTGGAGCATTGTGATAACAAGGGCCATGGAGCATTGTGATGACACGGTCATGGAACATTGTGATGACAAGAATTATGGAGCATTGTGATGACACGGTCATGGAACATTGTGATGACAAGAATTCTGGAGCATTTTGATGACAAGGGCCATGGAGCATTGTGATGACACGGTCATGGAACATTGTGATGACAAGAATTCTGGAGCATTGTGATGACAAGGGCCATGGAGCATTGTGATGACACGGTCATGGAACATTGTGATGACAAGAATTCTGGAGCATTGTGATGACAAGGGCCATGGAGCATTGTGATGACATGGTCATGGAACATTGTGATGACAAGAATTCTGGAGCATTGTGATGACAAGGGCCATGGAGCATTGTGATGACACGGTCATGGAACATTGTGATGACACGAATTCTGGAGCATTGTGATGACAAGGGCCATGGAGCATTGTGATGACATGGTCATGGAACATTGTGATGACAAGAATTCTGGAGCATTGTGATGACAAAGGCCATGGATCATTGTGATGACACGGTCATGGAACATTGTGATGACAAGAATTCTGGAGAATTGTGATGACAAGGGCCATGGAGCATTGTGATGACATGGTTATGGAACATTGTGATGACAAGAATTCTGGAGCATTTTAATGACACGGTCATGGAACATTGTGATGACAAGAATTATGGAGCATTGTGATGACAAGGGCCATGGTGCATTATGAAGACACGGTCATGGAACATTGTGATGACAAGCAATCTGGAGCATTGTGATGAAAAGGGCCATGGAGCATTGTGATGACACGGTCATGGAACATTGTGATGACAAGAATTTGGAGCATTGTGATGACAAGGGCCATGGAGCATTTTGATGACACGGTCATGGAACATGGTGATGACAAGAATTCTGGAGCATTGTGATGAAAAGGGCCATGGAGCATTGTGATGACACGGTCATGGAACATTGTGATGACAAGAATTCTGGAGCATTGTGATGACAAGGGCCATGGAGCATTGTGATGACACGGTCATGGAACATTGTGATGACAAGAATTCTGGAGCATTTTAATGACACGGTCATGGAACATTGTGGTGACAAGAATTCTGGAGCATTGTGATGACAAGGGCCATGGAGCATTGTGATGACATGGTCATGGAACATTGTGATGACAAGAATTCTGGAGCATTGTGATGACAAGGGCCATGGAGCATTGTGATGACACGGTCATGGAACATTGTGATGACAAGAATTCTGGAGCATTGTGATGACAAGGGCCATGGAGCATTGTGATGACACGGTCATGGAACATTGTGATGACAAGAATTATGGAGCATTGTGATGACACGGTCATGGAACATTGTGATGACAAGAATTCTGGAGCATTGTGATGACAAGGGCCATGGAGCATTGTGGTGACATGGTCATGGAACATTGTGATGACAAGAATTATGGAGCATTGTGATGACACGGTCATGGAACATTGTGATGACAAGAATTATGGAGCATTGTGATGACACGGTCATGGAACATTGTGATGACAAGAATTCTGGAGCATTGTGATGACAAGGGCCATGGAGCATTGTGATGACACGGTCATGGAACATTGTGATGACAAGAATTCTGGAGCATTGTGATGACAAGGGACATGGAGCATTGTGATGACACGGTCATGGAACATTGTGATGACAAGAATTCTGGAGAATTGTGATGACAAGGGCCAAGGAGCATTGTGATGACATGGTCATGGAACATTGTGATGACAAGAATTCTGGAGCATTTTAATTACACGGTCATGGAATATTGTGATGAGAAGAATTATGGAGCATTGTGATGACAAGGGCCATGGAGCATTGTGATGACACGGTCATGGAACATTGTGATGACAAGAATTCTGGAGCATTGTGATGAGAAGGGCCATGTAGAATTGTGATGACATGGTCATGGAACATGGTGATGACAAGAATTCTGGAGCATTGTGATGACACGGTCATGGAACATTGTGATGACAAGAATTCTGGAGCATGGTGATGACAAAGGCCATGGTGCATTGTGATGACACGGTCATGGAACTTTGTGATGACAAGAATTCTGGAGCTTTGTGATGCGAAGGGCCATGGAGAATTGTGATGACATGGTCATGGAACATGGTGATGACAAGAATTCTGGAGCATTGTGATGACAAGGGCCATGGAGCATTGTGATGACAAGTGTCACGGAGCATTGTAATGAGAGGTTTCATTGTGCACCGTGATGACAAGGGGGATGGAGTACTGTGATGAAACTGGTCCTGGAGCATTGTGATAACAAAAGCCATTGAGCATTGTGATGACAGGCATCATGGAGCATTGTGAAGAAAGGGGTCATGGGGAATTGTAATGACAATAGAGAAATGTGATGAAAATGGTCAGCAAGCAAATTGATTAAAGTGGTCATTTAGAATTGTCATGAAAAACTATATAGAGCATTGTGATGGCAAAGGTCATGGAGAACTGTGATGACCAGTGTCATGTAGCATTGTGATGACACGGTCATGGAACATTGTGATGACAAGAATTGTGGAGCATTGTGGTGACACGGTCATGGAACATTGTGATGACAAGAATTATGGAGCATTGTGATGACACGGTCATGGAACATTGTGATGACAAGAATTATGGAGCATTGTGATGACACGGTCATGGAACATTGTGATGACAAGAATTCTGGAGCATTGTGATGACAAGGGCCATGGAGCATTGTGATGACACGGTCATGGAACATTGTGATGAAAGAATTCTGGAGAATTGTGATGACAAGGGCCATGGAGCATTGTGATGACACGGTCATGGAACATTGTGATGACAAGAATTCTGGAGCATTGTGATGACAAGGGCCATGGAGCATTGTGGAGACACGGTCATGGAACATTGTGATGACAAGAATTATGGAGCATTGTGATGACACGGTCATGGAACATTGTGATGACAAGAATTCTGGAGCATTGTGATGACAAGGGCCATGGAGCATTGTGATGACACGGTCATGGAACATTGTGATGACAAGAATTCTGGAGCATTGTGATGAGAAGGGCCATGGAGCATTGTGATGACACGGTCATGGAACATTGTGATGACAAGAATTCTGGAGAATTGTGATGACAAGGGCCATGGAGCATTGTGATGACATGGTCATGGAACATTGTGATGACAAGAATTCTGGAGCATTTTAATGACACGGTCATGGAACATTGTGATGAAAAGAATTATGGAGCATTGTGATGACAAGGGCCATGGTGCATTGTGATGACACGGTCATGGAACCTTGTGATGACAAGAATTCTGGAGCATTGTGATGAGAAGGGCCATGGAGAATTGTGATGACATGGTGATGGCACATGGTGATGACAAGAATTCTGGAGCATTGTGATGACACGGTCATGGAACTTTGTGATGACAAGCAATCTGGAGCATTGTGATGAAAAGGGCCATGGAGCATTGTGATGACACGGTCATGGAACATTGTGATGACAAGAATTCTGGAGAATTGTGATGACAAGGGCCATGGAGCATTGTGGTGACACGGTCATGGAAAATTGTGATGACAAGAATTCTGGAGAATTGTGATGACAAGGGCCATGGAGCATTGTGATGACACGATCATGGAATATTGTGATGACAAGAATTCTGGAGCATTGTGATGACAAGGGCCATGGAGCATTGTGGTGACACGGTCATGGAACATTGTGATGACAAGAATTATGGAGCATTGTGATGACACGGTCATGGAACATTGTGATGACAAGAATTATGGAGCATTGTGATGACAAGGGCCATGGAGCATTGTGATGACACGGTCATGGAACATTGTGATGACAAGAATTCCGGAGCATTGTGATGACAAGGGCCATGGAGCATTGTGATGACACTGTCATGGAACATTGTGATGACAAGAATTATGGAGCATTGTGATGACACGGTCATGGAACATGGTGATGACAAGAATTCTGGAGCATTGTGATGACATGGCCATGGAGCATTGTGATGACAAGTGTCACGGAGCATTGTAATGAGAGGTTTCATTGTGCACCGTGATGACAAGGGGGATGGAGTATTGTGATGAAACTGGTCCTGGAGCATTGTGATAACAAAAGCCATTGAGCATTGTGATGAGAGGCATCATGGAGCATTGTGAAGAAAGGGGTCATGGGGAATTGTAATGACAATAGAGAAATGTGATGAAAATGGTCAGCAAGCAAATTGATTAAAGTGGTCATTTAGAATTGTCATGAAAAACTATATAGAGCATTGTGATGGCAAAGGTCATGGAGAACTGTGATGACCAGTGTCATGTAGCATTGTGATGACACGGTCATGGAACATTGTGATGACAAGAATTGTGGAGCATTGTGGTGACACGGTCATGGAACATTGTGATGACAAGAATTATGGAGCATTGTGATGACACGGTCATGGAACATTGTGATGACAAGAATTATGGAGCATTGTGATGAGACGGTCATGGAACATTGTGATGACAAGAATTCTGGAGCATTGTGATGAGACGGTTTTGGAACATTGTGATGACAAGAATTCTGGAGCATTGTGATGACAAGGGCCATGGAGCATTCTGGTGACATGGTCATGGAACATTGTGATGACAAGAATTATGGAGCATTGTGATGACACGGTCATGGAACATTGTGATGACAAGAATTATGGAGCATTGTGATGACACGGTCATGGAACATTGTGATGACAAGAATTCTGGAGCATTGTGATGACAAGGGCCATGGAGCATTGTGATGACACGGTCATGGAACATTGTGATGACAAGAATTCTGGAGCATTGTGATGACAAGGGCCATGGAGCATTGTGATGACACGGTCATGGAACATTGTGATGACAAGAATTCTGGAGCATTGTGTTGAGAAGGGCCATGGAGCATTGTGATGACACGGTCATGGAACATTGTGATGACACGAATTATGGAGCATTGTGATGACACGGTCATGGAACATTGTGATGACAAGAATTATGGAGCATTTTGATGACACGGTCATGCAACATTGTGATGACAAGAATTCTGGAGCATTGTGATGACAAGGGCCATGGAGCATTGTGATGACACGGTCATGGAACATTGTGATGACAAGAATTCTGGAGCATTGTGATGACAAGGGCCATGGAGCATTGTGATGACACGGTCATGGAACATTGTGATGACAAGAATTCTGGAGCATTGTGATGACAAGGGCCATGGAGCATTGTGATGACACGGTCATGGAACATTGTGATGACAAGTGTCACGGAGCATTGTAATGAGAGGTTTCATTGTGCACCGTGATGACAAGGGGGATGGAGTATTGTGATGAAACTGGTCCTGGAGCATTGTGATAACAAAAGCCATTGAGCATTGTGATGACAGGCATCATGGAGCATTGTGAAGAAAGGGGTCATGGGGAATTGTAATGACAATAGAGAAATGTGATGAAAATGGTCAGCAAGCAAATTGATTAAAGTGGTCATTTAGAATTGTCATGAAAAACTATATAGAGCATTGTGATGGCAAAAGTCATGGAGAACTGTTATGACCAGGGTCATGTAGCATTGTGATGACACGGTCATGGAACATTGTGATGACAAGAATTATGGAGCATTGTGATGACACGGTCATGGAACATTGTGATGACAAGAATTCTGGAGCATTGTGATGACAAGGGCCATGGAGCATTGTGATGACACGGTCATGGAACATTGTGATGACAAGAATTCTGGAGCATTGTGATGACAAGGGCCATGGAGCATTGTGATGACACGGTCATGGAACATTGTGATGACAAGAATTCTGGAGCATTTTAATGACACGGTCATGGAACATTGTGATGACAAGAATTATGGAGCATTGTGATGACAAGGGCCATGGTGCATTGTGATGACACGGTCATGGAACATTGTGATGACAAGAATTATGGAGCATTGTGATGACACGGTCATGGAACATTGTGATGACAAGAATTATGGAGCATTGTGATGACAAGGGCCATGGAGCATTGTGATGACACGGTCATGGAACATTGTGATGACAAGAATTCTGGAGCATGGTGATGACAAGGGCCATGGAGCATTGTGATGACACGGTCATGGAACATTGTGATGACAAGAATTCTGGAGCATTGTGATGACAAGGGCCATGGAGCATTGTGATGACACGGTCATGGAACATTGTGATGACAAGAATTCTGGAGCATTGTGATGACAAGGGCCATGGAGCATTGTGATGACACGGTCATGGAACATTGTGATAACAAGAATTCTGGAGAATTGTGATGACAAGGGCCATGGAGCATTGTGATGACATGGTCATGGAACATTGTGATGACAAGAATTCTGGAGCATTTTAATGACACGGTCATGGAACATTGTGATGACAAGAATTATGGAGCATTGTGATGACAAGGGCCATGGTGCAATGTGATGACACGGTCATGGAACATTGTGATGACAGGCAATCTGGAGCATTGTGATGAAAAGGGACATGGAGCATTGTGATGACACGGTCATGGAACATTGTGATGACAAGATTTCTGGAGCATGGTGATGACAAAGGCCATGGTGCATTGTGATGACACGGTCATGGAACTTTGTGATGACAAGCAATCTGGAGCATTGTGATGAAAAGCGCCATGGAGCATTGTGATGACATGGTCATGGAACATTGTGATGACAAGAATTCTGGAGCATTGTGATGAAAAGTGCCATGGAGCATTGTGATGACACGGTCATGGAACATTGTGATGACAAGAATTCTGGAGCATGGTGATGACAAAGGCCATGGTGCATTGTGATGACACGGTCATGGAACTTTGTGATGACAAGAATTCTGGAGCATTGTGATGAGAAGGGCCATGGAGAATTGTGATGACATGGTCATGGAACATGGTGATGACAAGAATTCTGGAGCATTGTGATGACACGGTCATGGAACATTGTGATGACAAGAATTCTGGAGCATTGTGATGACAAGGGCCATGGAGCATTGTGATGACACGGTCATGGAACATTGTGATGAGAAGAATTCTGGAGCATTGCGATGACAAGGGCCATGGAGCATTGTGATGACACGGTCATGGAACATTGTGATGACAAGAATTCTGGAGCATTGTGATGACAAGGGCCATGGAGCATTGTGATGACATGGTCATGGAACATTGTGATGACAAGAATTATGGAGCATTGTGATGACACGGTCATGGAACATTGTGATGACAAGAATTATGTAGCATTGTGATGACACGGTCATGGAACATTGTGATGACAAGAATTCTGGAGCATTGTGATGACAAGGGCCATGGAGCATTGTGATGACACGGTCATGGAACATTGTGATGAGAAGAATTCTGGAGCATTGCGATGACAAGGGCCATGGAGCATTGTGATGACACGGTCATGGAACATTGTGATGACAAGAATTCTGGAGCATTGTGATGACAAGGGCCATGGAGCATTGTGATGACATGGTCATGGAACATTGTGATGACAAGAATTCTGGAGAATTGTGATGACAAGGGCCATGGAGCATTGTGAAGACATGGTCATGGAACATTGTGATGACAAGAATTCTGGAACATTTTAATGACACGGTCATGGAACATTGTGATGACAAGAATTCTGGAGCAATGTGATGACAAAGGCCATGGAGCATTGTGATGACACGGTCATGGAACATTGTGATGACAAGAATTCTGGAGAATGGTGATGACAAGGGCCATGGAGCATTGTGATGACATGGTCATGGAACATTGTGATGACAAGAATTCTGGAGCATTTTAATGACACGGTCATGGAACATTGTGATGACAAGAATTATGGAGCATTGTGATGACAAGGGCTATGGTGCATTGTGAAGACACGGTCATGGAACATTGTGATGACAAGCAATCTGGAGCATTGTGATGAAAAGGGCCATGGAGCATTGTGATGACATGGTCATGGAACATGGTGATGACAAGAATTCTGGAGCATTGTGATGACAAGGGCCATGGAGCATTGTGATGACAAGTGTCAAGGAGCATTGTAATGAGAGGTTTCATTGTGCACTGTGATGACAAGGGGGATGGAGTATTGTGATGAAACTGGTCCTGGAGCATTGTGATAACAAAAGCCATTGAGCATTGTGATGACAGGCATCATGGAGCATTGTGAAGAATGGGGTCATGGGGAATTGTAATGACAATAGAGAAATGTGATGAAAATGGTCAGCAAGCAAATTGATTAAAGTGGTCATTTAGAATTGTCATGAAAAACTATATAGAGCATTGTGATGGCAAAGGTCATGGAGAACTGTGATGACCAGTGTCATGTAGCATTGTGATGAAACGGTCATGGAACATTGTGATGACAAGAATTGTGGAGCATTGTGGTGACACGGTCATGGAACATTGTGATGACAAGAATTATGGAGCATTGTGATGACACGGTCATGGAACATTGTGATGACAAGAATTATGGAGCATTGTGATGAGACGGTCATGGAACATTGTGATGACAAGAATTCTGGAGCATTGTGATGAGACGGTCATGGAACATTGTGATGACAAGAATTCTGGAGCATTGTGATGACAAGGGCCATGGAGCATTGTGGTGACATGGTCATGGAACATTGTGATGACAAGAATTCTGGAGCATTGTGATGACAAGGGCCATGGAGCATTGTGATGACACGGTCATGGAACATTGTGATGACAAGAATTCTGGAGCATTGTGTTGAGAAGGGCCATGGAGAATTGTGATGACATGGTCATGGAACATGATGATGACAAGAATTCTGGAGCATTGTGATGACACGGTCATGGAACATTGTGATGACAAGAATTCTGGAGCATGGTGATGACAAAGGCCATGGTGCATTGTGATGACACGGTCATGGAACTTTGTGATGACAAGCAATCTGGAGCATTGTGATGAAAAGGGCCATGGAGCATTGTGATGACACGGTCATGGAACATTGTGATGACAAGAATTCTGGAGCATTGTGATGCGAAGGGCCATGGAGAATTGTGATGACATGGTCATGGAACATGGTGATGACAAGAATTCTGGAGCATTGTGATGACAAGGGCCATGGAGCATTGTGATGACAAGTGTCACGGAGCATTGTAATGAGAGGTTTCATTGTGCACAGTGATGACAAGGGGGATGGAGTATTGTGATGAAACTGGTCCTGGAGCATTGTGATAACAAAATCCATTGAGCATTGTGATGTGAGGCATCATGGAGCATTGTGAAGAAAGGGGTCATGGGGAATTGTAATGACAATAGAGAAATATGATGAAAATGGTCAGCAAGCAAATTGATTAAAGTGGTCATTTAGAATTGTCATGAAAAACTATATAGAGCATTGTGATGGCAAAGGTCATGGAGAACTGTGATGACCAGTGTCATGTAGCATTGTGATGACACGGTCATGGAACATTGTGATGACAAGAATTGTGGAGCATTGTGGTGACACGGTCATGGAACATTGTGATGACAAGAATTATGGAGCAATGTGATGACACGGTCATGGAACATTGTGATGACAAGAATTCTGGAGCATTGTGATGACAAGGGCCATGGAGCATTGTGATGACACAGTCATGGAACATTGTGATGACAAGAATTTTGGAGAATTGTGATGACAAGGGCCATGGAGCATTGTGATGACACGGTCATGGAATATTGTGATGACAAGAATTCTGGAGCATTGTGATGACAAGGGCCATGGAGCATTGTGGTGACACGGTCATGGAACATTCTGATGACAAGAATTATGGAGCATTGTGATGACACGGTCATGGAACATTGTGATGACAAGAATTATGGAGCATTTTGATGACACGGTCATGGAACATTGTGATGACAAGAATTCTGGAGCATTGTGATGACAAGGGCCATGGAGCATTGTGATGACACGGTCATGGAACATTGTGATGACAAGAATTCTGGAGCATTGTGATGACAAGGGCCATGGAGCATTGTGATGACACGGTCATGGAATATTGTGATGACAAGAATTCTGGAGCATTGTGATGACAAGGTCCATGGAGCATTGTGATGACACGGTCATGGAACATTGTGATGACAAGTGTCACGGAGCATTGTAATGAGAGGTTTCATTGTGCACCGTGATGACAAGGGGGATGGAGTATTGTGATGAAACTGGTCCTGGAGCATTGTGATAACAAAAGCCATTGAGCATTGTGATGACAGGCATCATGGAGCATTGTGAAGAAAGGGGTCATGGGGAATTGTAATGACAATAGAGAAATGTGATGAAAATGGTCAGCAAGCAAATTGATTAAAGTGGTCATTTAGAATTGTCATGAAAAACTATATAGAGCATTGTGATGGCAAAGGTCATGGAGAACTGTGATGACCAGGGTCATGTAGCATTGTGATGACACGGTCATGGAACATTGTGATGACAAGAATTATGGAGCATTGTGATGACACGGTCATGGAACATTGTGATGACAAGAATTCTGGAGCATTGTGATGACAAGGGCCATGGAGCATTGTGATGACATGGTCATGGAACATTGTGATGACAAGAATTCTGGAGCATTGTGATGACAAGGGCCATGGAGCATTGTGATGACACGGTCATGGAACATAGTGATGACAAGAATTCTGGAGCATTTTAATGACACGGTCATGGAACATTGTGATGACAAGAATTATGGAGCATTGTGATGACAAGGGCCATGGTGCATTGTGATGACACGGTCATGGAACATTGTGATGACAAGAATTCTGGAGCATTGTGATGAGAAGGTCCATGGAGAATTGTGATGACATGGTCATGGAACATGGTGATGACAAGAATTCTGGAGCATTGTGATGACACGGTCATGGAACATTGTGATGACAAGAATTCTGGAGCATGGTGATGACAAAGGCCATGGTGCATTGTGATGACACGGTCATGGAACTTTGTGATGACAAGCAATCTGAGGAATTGTGATGAAAAGGGCCATGGAGCATTGTGATGACACGGTCATGGAACATTGTGATGACAAGAATTCTGGAACACTGTGATGCGAAGGGCCATGGAGAATTGTGATGACATGGTCATGGAACATTGTGATGACAAGAATTCTGGAGCATTGTGATGACAAGGGCCATGGAGCATTGTGATGACAAGTGTCACGGAGCATTGTAATGAGAGGTTTCATTGTGCACAGTGATGACAAGGGGGATGGAGTATTGTGATGAAACTGGTCCTGGAGCATTGTGATAACAAAAGCCATTGAGCATTGTGATGAGAGGCATCATGGAGCATTGTGAAGAAAGGGGTCATGGGGAATTGTAATGACAATAGAGAAATATGATGAAAATGGTCAGCAAGCAAATTGATTAAAGTGGTCATTTAGAATTGTCATGAAAAACTATATAGAGCATTGTGATGGCAAAGGTCATGGAGAACTGTGATGACCAGTGTCATGTAGCATTGTGATGACACGGTCATGGAACATTGTGATGACAAGAATTGTGGAGCATTGTGTTGACACGGTCATGGAACATTGTGATGACAAGAATTATGGAGCATTGTGATGACACGGTCATGGAACATTGTGATGACAAGAATTCTGGAGCATTGTGATGACAAGGGCCATGGAGCATTGTGATGACACAGTCATGGAACATTGTGATGACAAGAATTCTGGAGAATTGTGATGACAAGGGCCATGGAGCATTGTGATGACACGGTCATGGAATATTGTGATGACAAGAATTCTGGAGCATTGTGATGACAAGGGCCATGGAGCATTGTGGTGACACGGTCATGGAACATTGTGATGACAAGAATTATGGAGCATTGTGATGACACGGTCATGGAACATTGTGATGACAAGAATTATGGAGCATTTTGATGACACGGTCATGGAACATTGTGATGACAAGAATTCTGGAGCATTGTTATGACAAGGGCCATGGAGCATTGTGATGACACGGTCATGGAACATTGTGATGACAAGAATTCTGGACCATTGTGATGACAAGGGCCATGGAGCATTGTGATGACACGGTCATGGAACATTGTGATGACAAGAATTCTGGAGCATTGTGATGACAAGGGCCATGGAGCATTGTGATGACACGGTCATGGAACATTGTGATGACAAGTGTCACGCAGCATTGTAATGAGAGGTTTCATTGTGCACCGTGATGACAAGGGGGATGGAGTATTGTGATGAAACTGGTCCTGGAGCATTGTGATAACAAAAGCCATTGAGCATTGTGATGACAGGCATCATGGAGCATTGTGAAGAAAGGGGTCTTGGGGAATTGTAATGACAATAGAGAAATGTGATGAAAATGGTCAGCAAGCAAATTGATTAAAGTGGTCATTTAGAATTGTCATGAAAAACTATATAGAGCATTGTGATGGCAAAGGTCATGGAGAACTGTGATGACCAGGGTCATGTAGCATTGTGATGACACGGTCATGGAACATTGTGATGACAAGAATTATGGAGCATTGTGATGACACGGTCATGGAACATTGTGATGACAAGAATTCTGGAGCATTGTGATGACAAGGGCCATGGAGCATTGTGATGACACGGTCATGGAACATTGTGATGACAAGAATTCTGGAGCATTGTGATGAGAAGGGCCAAGGAGCATTGTGATGACACGGTCATGGAACATTGTGATGACAAGAATTCTGGAGCATTTTAATGACACGGTCATGGAACATTGTGATGACAAGAATTCTGGAGCATTGTGATGAGAAGGGCCATGGAGAATTGTGATGACATGGTCATGGAACATGGTGATGACAAGAATTCTGGAGCATTGTGATGACACGGTCATGGAACATTGTGATGACAAGAATTCTGGAGCATGGTGATGACAAAGGCCATGGTGCATTGTGATGACACGGTCATGGAACTTTGTGATGACAAGCAATCTGGAGCATTGTGATGAAAAGGACCATGGAGCATTGTGATGACACGGTCATGGAACATTGTGATGACAAGAATTCTGGAGCATTGTGATGCGAAGGGCCATGGAGAATTGTGATGACATGGTCATGGAACATGGTGATGACAAGAATTCTGGAGCATTGTGAGGACAAGGGCCATGGAGCATTGTGATGACAAGTGTCACGGAGCATTGTAATGAGAGGTTTCATTGTGCACAGTGATGACAAGGGGGATGGAGTATTGTGATGAAACTGGTCCTGGAGCATTGTGATAACAAAAGCCATTGAGCATTGTGATGAGAGGCATCATGGAGCATTGTGAAGAAAGGGGTCATGGGGAATTGTAATGACATTAGAGAAATATGATGAAAATGGTCAGCAAGCAAATTGATTAAAGTGGTCATTTAGAATTGTCATGAAAAACTATATAGAGCATTGTGATGGCAAAGGTCATGGAGAACTGTGATGACCAGGGTCATGTAGCATTGTGATGACACAGTCATGGAACATTGTGATCACAAGAATTGTGGAGCATTGTGGTGACACGGTCATGGAACATTGTGATGACAAGAATTATGGAGAATTGTGATGACAAGGGCCATGGAGCATTGTGATGACAAGAATTCTGGAGCATTGTGATGACAAGGGCCATGGAGCATTGTGATGACACGGTCATGGAACATTGTGATGACAAGAATTCTGGAGAATTGTGATGACAAGGGCCATGGAGCATTGTGGTGACACGGTCATGGAACATTGTGATGACAAGAATTATGGAGCATTGTGATGACAAGGGCCATGGAGCATTGTGGTGACACGGTCATGGAACATTGTGATGACAAGAATTATGGAGCATTGTGATGAAACGGTCATGGAACATTGTGATGACAAGAATTATGGAGCATTGTGATGACAAGGGCCATGGAGCATTGTGATGACACGGTCATGGAACATTGTGATGACAAGAATTCTGGAGCATTGTGATGACAAGGGCCATGGAGCATTGTGATGACACAGTCATGGAACATTGTGATGACAAGAATTCTGGAGAATTGTGATGACAAGGGCCATGGAGCATTGTGATGACACGGTCATGAAATATTGTGATGACAAGAATTCTGGAGCATTGTGATGACAAGGGCCATGGAGCATTGTGGTGACACGGTCATGGAACATTGTGATGACAAGAATTATGGAGCATTGTGATGACACGGTCATGGAATTGTGATGACAAGGGCCATGGTGCATTGTGATGACACGGTCATGGAACATTGTGAATGACAAGTAATCTGGAGCATTGTGATGAAAAGGGCCATGGAGCATTGTGATGACACGGTCATGTAACATTGTGATGAGAAGAATTCTGGAGCATTGTGATGAGAAGGGCCATGGAGAATTGTGATGACATGGTCATGGAACATGGTGATGACAAGAATTCTGGAGCATTGTGATGACAAAGGCCATGGTGCATTGTGATGACACGGTCATGGAAATTTGTGATGACAAGCAATCTGGAGCATTGTGATGAAAAGGGCCATGGAGAATTGTGATGACATGGTCATGGAACATGGTGATGACATGAATTATGGAGCATTGTGATGACACGGTCATGGAACATTGTGATGACAAGAATTCTGGAGCTTTGTGATGACAAGGGCCATGGAGCATTGTGATAACACGGTCATGGAACTTTGTGATGACAAGCAATCTGGAGCATTGTGATGAAAAGGGCCATGGAGCATTGTGATGACACGGTCATGGAACATTGTGATGACAAGAATTCTGGAGCATTGTGATGACAAGAATTCTGGAGCATTGTGATGACAAGAATTCTGGAGCATTGTGATGACACGGTCATGGAACATTGTGATGACAAGAATTCTGGAGCATTGTGATGACAAGAATTCTGGAGCATTGTGATGACAAGAATTCTGGAGCATTGTGATGACACGGTCATGGAACATTGTGATGACAAGAATTCTGGAGCATTGTGATGACAAGAATTCTGGAGCATTGTGATGACAAGGGACATGGAGCATTGTGATGACACGGTCATGGAACATTGTGATGACAAGAATTCTGGAGAATTGTGATGTCAAGGGCCATGGAGCATTGTGATGACATGGTCATGGAACATTGTGATGACAAGAATTCTGGAGCCTTTTAATGACACGGTCATGGAACATTGTGATGACAAGAATTATGGAGCATTGTGATGACAAGGGCCATGGTGCATTGTGATGACACGGTCATGGAACATTGTGATGACAAGCAATCTGGAGCATTGTGATGAAAAGGGCCATGGAGCATTGTGATGACAGGGTCATGGAACATTGTGATGACAAGAATTCTGGAGCATTGTGAAGAGAAGGGCCATGGAGAATTGTGATGACATGGTCATGGTACATGGTGATGAGAAGAATTCTGGAGCATTGTGATGAAACGGTCATGGAACTTTGTGATGACAAGAATTCTGGAGCATTGTGATGACAAGGGCCATGGAGCATTGTGATGACACGGTCATGAAACATTGTGATGACAAGAATTCTGGAGCATTGTGATGACAAGGGCCATGGAGCATTGTGATGACACGGTCATGGAACATTGTGATGACAAGAATTCTGGAGCATTGTGATGACAAGTGACATGGAGCATTGTGATGACACGGTCATGGAACATTGTGATGACAAGAATTCTGGAGAATTGTGATGTCAAGGGCCATGGAGCATTGTGATGACATGGTCATGGAACATTGTGATGACAAGAATTCTGGAGCATTTTAATGATACGGTCATGGAACATTGTGATGACAAGAATTATGGAGCATTGTGATGACAAGGGCCATGGTGCATTGTGATGACAAGGTCATGGAACATTGTGATGACAAGCAATCTGGAGCATTGTGATGAAAAGGGCCATGGAGCATTGTGATGACACGGTCATGGAACATTGTGATGACAAGAATTCTGGAGCATTGTGATGAGAAGGGCCATGGAGAATTGTGATGACATGGTCATGGTACATGTTGATGACAAGAATTCTGGAGCATTGTGATGAAACCGTCATGGAACATTGTGATGACAAGAATTCTGGAGCATGGTGATGACAAAGGCCATGGTGCATTGTGATGACACGGTCATGGAACTTTGTGATGACAAGCAATCTGGAGCATTGTGATGAACAGGGCCATGGAGCATTGTGATGACACGGTCATGGAACATTGTGATGACAAGAATTGTGCAGCATTGTGATGCGAAGGGCCATGGAGAATTGTGATGACATGATCATGGAACATGGTGATGACAAGAATTCTGGAGCATTGTGATGACAAGGGCCATGGAGCATTGTGATGACAAGTGTCACGGAGCACTGTAATGAGAGGTTTCATTGTGCACCGTGATGACAAGGGGGATGGAGTATTGTGATGAAACTGGTCCTGGAGCATTGTGATAACAAAAGCCATTGAGCATTATGATGACAGGCATCATGGAGCATTGTGAAGAAAGGGGTCATGGGGAATTGTAATGACAATAGAGAAATGTGATGAAAATGGTCAGCAAGCAAATTGATTAAAGTGGTCATTTGAATTGTCATGAAAAACTATATAGAGCATTGTGATGGCAAAGGTCATGGAGAACTGTGATGACCAGTGTCATGTAGCATTGTGATGACACGGTCATGGAACATTGTGATGACAAGAATTGTGGAGCATTGTGGTGACACGGTCATGGAACATTGTGATGACAAGGATTATGGAGCATTGTGATGACACGGTCATGGAACATTGTGATGACAAGAATTATGGAGCATTGTGATGACACGGTCATGGAACATTGTGATGACAAGAATTCTGGAGCATTGTGATGACAAGGGCCATGGAGCATTGTGATGACACGGTCATAGAACATTGTGATGACAAGAATTCTGGAGAATTGTGATGACAAGTGCCATGGATCATTGTGATGACACGGTCATGGAACATTGTGATGACAAGAATTCTGGAGCATTTTAATGACACGGTCATGGAACATTGTGATGACAAGAATTATGGAGCATTGTGATGACAAGGGCCATGGTGCATTGTGATGACACGGTCATGGAACATTGTGATGACAAGCAATCTGGAGCATTGTGATGAAAAGGGCCATGGAGCATTGTGATGACACGGTCATGGAACATTGTGATGAGAAGAATTCTGGAGCATTGTGATGAGAAGGGCCATGGAGAATTGTGATGACATGGTCATGGAACATGGTGATGACAAGAATTCTGGAGCATTGTGATGACACGGTCATGGAACATTGTGATGACAAGAATTCTGGAGCATGGTGATGACAAAGGCCATGGTGCATTGTGATGACACGGTCATGGAAATTTGTGATGACAAGCAATCTGGAGCATTGTGATGAAAAGGGCCATGGAGAATTGTGATGACATGGTCATGGAACATGGTGATGACAAGAATTATGGAGCATTGTGATGACACGGTCATGGAACATTGTGATGACAAGAATTATGGAGCATTGTGATGACACGATCATGGAACATTGTGATGACAAGAATTCTGGAGCTTTGTGATGACAAGGGCCATGGAGCATTGTGATAACACGGTCATGGAACTTTGTGATGACAAGCAATCTGGAGCATTGTGATGAAAAGGGCCATGGAGCATTGTGATGACACGGTCATGGAACATTGTGATGACAAGAATTCTGGAGCATTGTGATGACAAGAATTCTGGAGCATTGTGATGACAAGAATTCTGGAGCATTGTGATGACACGGTCATGGAACATTGTGATGACAAGAATTCTGGAGCATTGTGATGACATGGTCATGGAACATGGTGATGACAAGAATTCTGGAGCATTTTAATGACACGATCATGGAACATTGTGATGACAAGAATTATGGAGCATTGTGATGACAAGGGCCATGGAACCTTGTGATGACAAGAATTCTGGAGCATTGTGATGACCAGGGCCATGGAGCATTGTGATGACACGGTCATGGAACATTATGATGACAAGAATTCTGGAGCATTGTGATGAAAACAATTCTGGAGCATTGTTATGACACGGTCATGGAACATTGTGATGACAAGAATTCTGGAGCATTGTGATGACAAGGGCCATGGAGCATTGTGATGACACGGTCATGGAACATTGTGATGACAAGAATTCTGGAGCATTGTGATGACAAGGGCCATGGAGCATTGTGATGACACGGTCATGGAACATTGTGATGACAAGAATTCTGGAGCATTGTGATGACAAGGCACATGGAGCATTGTGATGACACGGTCATGGAACATTGTGATGACAAGAATTCTGGAGCATTGTGATGACAAGGGCCATGGAGCATTGTGATGACCTGGTCATGGAACATTGTGATGACAAGAATTCTGGAGCATTTTGATGACACGGTCATGGAACATTGTGATGACAAGAATTATGGAGCATTGTGATGACACGGTCATGGAACATTGTGATGACAAGAATTATGGAGCATTGTGATGACACGGTCATGGAACATTGTGATGACAAGAATTCTGGAGCATTGTGATGACAAGGGCCATGGAGCATTGTGATGACACGGTCATGGAACTTTGTGATGACAAGAATTCTGGAGCATTGTGATGACAAGGGCCATGGAGCATTGTGGTGACATGGTCATGGAACATTGTGATGACAAGAATTCTGGAGCATTGTGATGACTCGGTCATAGAACATTGTGATGACAAGAATTATGGAGCATTGTGATGACACGGCCATGGAACATTGTGCTGACAAGAATTCTGGAGCATTGTGATGAAAAGGGCCATGGAGCATTGTGATGACACTGTCATGGAACATTGTGGTGACAAGAATTCTGGAGCATTGTGATGACAAGGGCCATGAAGCATTGTGATGACACGGTCATGGGACATTGTGATGACAAGTATTCTGGAGCATGGTGATGACAAAGGCCATGGTGCATTGTGATGACCCGGTCATGGAACTTTGTGATTACAAGCAATCTGGAGCATTGTGATGAAAAGGGCCATGGAGCATTGTGATGACACGGTCATGGAACATTGTGATGACAAGAATTCTGGAGCATTGTGATGCGAAGGGCCATGGAGAATTGTGATGACATGGTCATGGATCATTGTGATGACAAGAATTCGGGAGCATTGTGATGACAAGGGCCATGGAGCATTGTGAGGACAAGTGTCACGGAGCATTGTAATGAGAGGTTTCATTGTGCACCGTGATGACAAGGGGGATGGAGTATTGTGATGAAACTGGTCCTGGAGCATTGTGATAACAAAAGCCATTGAGCATTGTGATGACAGGCATCATGGCGCATTGTGAAGAAAGGGGTCATGGGGAATTGTAATGACAATAGAGAAATGTGATGAAAATGGTCAGCAAGCAAATTGATTAAAGTGGTCATTTAGAATTGTCATGAAAAACTATATAGAGCATTGTGATGGCAAAGGTCATGGAAAACTGTGATGACCAGTGTCATGTAGCATGGTGATGACACGGTCATGGAACATTGTGATGACAAGAATTGTGGAGCATTGTGGTGACACGGTCATGGAACATTGTGATGACAAGAATTATGGAGCATTGCTATGACACGGTCATGGAACATTGTGATGACAAGAATTATGGAGCATTGTGATGACACGGTCATGGAACATTGTGATGACAAGAATTCTGGAGCATTGTGATGACAAAGGCCATGGAGCATTGTGATGACAAGTGTCATGGAGCATTGTGATGATAAGAATTCTGGAGCAATATGATGACAAGGGCCATGGAGAATTGTGATGACATGGTCATGGAACATTGTGATGACAAGAATTCTAGAGCATTGTGATGACATTTGTCATGGAGCATTGTAATGAAACTTTTCATTATGCACCGTGATGAGAAGGGGGATGGAGTATTGTGATGAAACTGGTCCTGGAGCATTGTGATAACAAAAGCCATTTAGCATTGTGATGATAGGCATCATGGAGCATTGTGAAGAAGGGGGTCATGGGAAAATGTAATGACAATAGAGAAATGTGATGAAAATGGTCAGCAAGCAAAGTGATTAAAGTGGTCATTTAGAATTGTCATGAAAAACTATATAGAGCATTGTGATGACACGGTCATGGAACATTGTGATGACAAGAATTATGGAGCATTGTGATGACAAGGGCCATGGCGCATTGTGATGACACGGTCATGGAACATTGTGATGACAAGAATTCTGGAGCATGGTGATGACAAAGGCCATGGTGCATTGTGATGACACGGTCATGGAACTTTGTGATGACAAGCAATCTGGAGCATTGTGATGAAAAGGGTCATGGAGCATTGTGATGAAACGGTCATGGAACATTGTGATGAGAAGAATTCTGGAGCATTGTGATGCGAAGGGCCATGGAGAATTGTGATGACATGGTCATGGAACATGGTGATGACAAGAATTCTGGAGCATTGTGATGACAAGGGCCATGGAGCATTGTGATGACAAGTTTCGCGGAGCATTGTAATGAGAGGTTTCATTGTGCACCGTGATGACAAGGGGGATGGAGTATTGTGATGAAACTGGTCCTGGAGCATTGTGATAACAAAAGCCATTGAGCATTGTGATGACAGGCATCATGGAGCATTGTGAAGAAAGGGGTCATGGGGAATTGTAATGACAATAGAGAAATGTGATGAAAATGGTCAGCAAGCAAATTGATTAAAGTGGTCATTTAGAATTGTCATGAAAAACTATATAGAGCATTGTGATGGCAAAGGTTATGGAGAACTGTGATGACCAGTGTCATGTAGCATTGTGATGACACGGTCATGGAACATTGTGATGACAAGAATTATGGAGCATTGTGATGACACGGTCATGGAACATTGTGATGACAAGAATTCTGGAGCATTGTGATGACAAGGGCCATGGAGCATTGTGATGACACGGTCATGGAACATTGTGATGACAAGAATTCTGGAGCATTGTGATGACAAGGGCCATGGAGCATTGTGATGACACGGTCATGGAACATTGTGATGACAAGAATTCTGGAGCATTGTGATGACAAGGGCCATGGAGCATTGTGATGACACGGTCATGGAACATTGTGATGACAAGAATTCTGGAGCATTGTGATGACAAGGGCCATGGAGCATTGTGATGACATGGTCATGGAACATTGTGATGACAAGAATTCTGGAGCATTTTAATGACACGGTCATGGAACATTGTGATGACAAGTATTATGGAGCATTGTGATGAAAAGGGCCATGGTGCATTGTGAAGACATGGTCATGGAACATGGTTATGACAAGAATTCTGGAGCATTGTGATGACAAGTGCCATGGAGCATTGTGAAGATACGGTCATGGAACATGGTGATGACAAGAATTCTGGAGCATTGTGATGAAAAGGGCCATGGAGCATTGTGATGACACGGTCATGGAACATTGTGATGACAAGAATTATGGAGCATTGTGATGACACGGTCATGGAACTTTGTGATGACAAGAATTCTGGAGCATTGTGATGACAAGTGCCATGGAGCATTGTGATGACACGGTCATGGAACATTGTGATGACAAGAATTCTGGAGCATGGTGATGACAAGGGCCATGGAGCATTGTGATGACAAGTTTCGCGGAGCATTGTAATGAGAGGTTTCATTGTGCACCGTGATGACAAGGGGGATGGAGTATTGTGATGAAACTGGTCCTGGAGCATTGTGATAACAAAAGCCATTGAGCATTGTGATGACAGGCATCATGGAGCATTGTGAAGAAAGGGGTCATGGGGAATTGTAATGACAATAGAGAAATGTGATGAAAATGGTCAGCAAGCAAAGTGATTAAAGTGGTCATTTAGAATTGTCATGAAAAACTATATAGAGCATTGTGATGGCAAAGGTCATGGAGAACTGTGATGACCAGTGTCATGTAGCATTGTGATGACACGGTCATGGAACATTGTGATGACAAGAATTGTGGAGCATTGTGATGACACGGTCATGGAACATTGTGATGACAAGAATTATGGAGCATTGTGATGACACGGTCATGGAACATTGTGATGACAAGAATTATGGAGCATTGTGATGACACGGTCATGGAACATTGTGATGACAAGAATTCTGGAGCATTGTGATGACAAGGGCCATGGAGCATTGTGATGACACGGTCATGGAACATTGTGATGACAAGAATTCTGGAGCATTGTGATGACAAGGGCCATGGAGCATTGTGATGACACGGTCATGCAACATTTTGATGACAAGAATTCTGGAGCATTGTGATGACAAGGGCCATGGAGCATTGTGAAGACACGGTCATGGAACATTGTGATGACAAGAATTCTGGAGCATTGTGCTGACAAGGGCCATGGAGAATTGTGATGACATGGTCATGGAACATTGTGATGACAAGAATTTTGGAGCTTTTTAATGACACGGTCATGGAACATTGTGATGACAAGAATTATGGAGCATTGTGATGACAAGGGCCATGGTGCATTGTGATGACACGGTCATGGAACATTGTGATGACAAGCAATCTGGAGCATTGTGATGAAAAGGGCCATGGAGCATTGTGATGACACGGTCATGGAACATTGTGATGACAAGAATTCTGGAGCATTGTGATGAGAAGGGCCATGGAGAATTGTGATGACATGGTCATGGAACATGGTGATGACAAGAATTCTGGAGCATTGTGATGACACGGTCATGGAACATTGTGATGACAAGAATTCTGGAGCATGGTGATGACAAAGGCCATGGTGCATTGTGATGACACGGTCATGGAAATTTGTGATGACAAGCAATCTGGAGCATTGTGATGAAAAGGGCCATGGAGAATTGTGATGACATGGTCATGGAACATGGTGATGACAAGAATTATGGAGCATTGTGATGACACGGTCATGGAACATTGTGATGACAAGAATTATGGAGCATTGTGATGACACGATCATGGAACATTGTGATGACAAGAATTCTGGAGCTTTGTGATGACAAGGGCCATGGAGCATTGTGATAACACGGTCATGGAACTTTGTGATGACAAGCAATCTGGAGCATTGTGATGAAAAGGGCCATGGAGCATTGTGATGACACGGTCATGGAACATTGTGATGACAAGAATTCTGGAGCATTGTGATGACAAGAATTCTGGAGCATTGTGATGACAAGAATTCTGGAGCATTGTGATGACACGGTCATGGAACATTGTGATGACAAGAATTCTGGAGCATTGTGATGACATGGTCATGGAACATGGTGATGACAAGAATTCTGGAGCATTTTAATGACACGATCATGGAACATTGTGATGACAAGAATTATGGAGCATTGTGATGACAAGGGCCATGGAACCTTGTGATGACAAGAATTCTGGAGCATTGTGATGACCAGGGCCATGGAGCATTGTGATGACACGGTCATGGAACATTATGATGACAAGAATTCTGGAGCATTGTGATGAAAACAATTCTGGAGCATTGTTATGACACGGTCATGGAACATTGTGATGACAAGAATTCTGGAGCATTGTGATGACAAGGGCCATGGAGCATTGTGATGACAAGTTTCGCGGAGCATTGTAATGAGAGGTTTCATTGTGCACCGTGATGACAAGGGGGATGGAGTATTGTGATGAAACTGGTCCTGGAGCATTGTGATAACAAAAGCCATTGAGCATTGTGATGACAGGCATCATGGAGCATTGTGAAGAAAGGGGTCATGGGGAATTGTAATGACAATAGAGAAATGTGATGAAAATGGTCAGCAAGCAAAGTGATTAAAGTGGTCATTTAGAATTGTCATGAAAAACTATATAGAGCATTGTGATGGCAAAGGTCATGGAGAACTGTGATGACCAGTGTCATGTAGCATTGTGATGACACGGTCATGGAACATTGTGATGACAAGAATTGTGGAGCATTGTGATGACACGGTCATGGAACATTGTGATGACAAGAATTATGGAGCATTGTGATGACACGGTCATGGAACATTGTGATGACAAGAATTATGGAGCATTGTGATGACACGGTCATGGAACATTGTGATGACAAGAATTCTGGAGCATTGTGATGACAAGGGCCATGGAGCATTGTGATGACACGGTCATGGAACATTGTGATGACAAGAATTCTGGAGCATTGTGATGACAAGGGCCATGGAGCATTGTGATGACACGGTCATGCAACATTTTGATGACAAGAATTCTGGAGCATTGTGATGACAAGGGCCATGGAGCATTGTGAAGACACGGTCATGGAACATTGTGATGACAAGAATTCTGGAGCATTGTGCTGACAAGGGCCATGGAGAATTGTGATGACATGGTCATGGAACATTGTGATGACAAGAATTTTGGAGCTTTTTAATGACACGGTCATGGAACATTGTGATGACAAGAATTATGGAGCATTGTGATGACAAGGGCCATGGTGCATTGTGATGACACGGTCATGGAACATTGTGATGACAAGCAATCTGGAGCATTGTGATGAAAAGGGCCATGGAGCATTGTGATGACACGGTCATGGAACATTGTGATGAGAAGAATTCTGGAGCATTGTGATGAGAAGGGCCATGGAGAATTGTGATGACATGGTCATGGAACATGGTGATGACAAGAATTCTGGAGCATTGTGATGACACGGTCATGGAACATTGTGATGACAAGAATTATGGAGCATTGTGATGACACGATCATGGAACATTGTGATGACAAGAATTCTGGAGCTTTGTGATGACAAGGGCCATGGAGCATTGTGATAACACGGTCATGGAACTTTGTGATGACAAGCAATCTGGAGCATTGTGATGAAAAGGGCCATGGAGCATTGTGATGACACGGTCATGGAACATTGTGATGACAAGAATTCTGGAGCATTGTGATGACAAGAATTCTGGAGCATTGTGATGACAAGAATTCTGGAGCATTGTGATGACACGGTCATGGAACATTGTGATGACAAGAATTCTGGAGCATTGTGATGACATGGTCATGGAACATGGTGATGACAAGAATTCTGGAGCATTTTAATGACACGATCATGGAACATTGTGATGACAAGAATTATGGAGCATTGTGATGACAAGGGCCATGGTGCATTGTGATGACACGGTCATGGAACATTGTGATGACAAGCAATCTGGAGCATTGTGATGAAAAGGGCCATGGAGCATTGTGATGACACGGTCATGGAACATTGTGATGAGAAGAATTCTGGAGCATTGTGATGAGAAGGGCCATGGAGAATTGTGATGACATGGTCATGGAACATGGTGATGACAAGAATTATGGAGCATTGTGATGACACGGTCATGGAACATTGTGATGACAAGAATTATGGAGCATTGTGATGACACGGTCATGGAACATTGTGATGACAAGAATTATGGAGCATTGTGATGACACGATCATGGAACATTGTGATGACAAGAATTCTGGAGCTTTGTGATGACAAGGGCCATGGAGCATTGTGATAACACGGTCATGGAACTTTGTGATGACAAGCAATCTGGAGCATTGTGATGAAAAGGGCCATGGAGCATTGTGATGACACGGTCATGGAACATTGTGATGACAAGAATTCTGGAGCATTGTGATGACAAGAATTCTGGAGCATTGTGATGACAAGAATTCTGGAGCATTGTGATGACACGGTCATGGAACATTGTGATGACAAGAATTCTGGAGCATTGTGATGACATGGTCATGGAACATGGTGATGACAAGAATTCTGGAGCATTTTAATGACACGATCATGGAACATTGTGATGACAAGAATTATGGAGCATTGTGATGACAAGGGCCATGGAACCTTGTGATGACAAGAATTCTGGAGCATTGTGATGACCAGGGCCATGGAGCATTGTGATGACACGGTCATGGAACATTATGATGACAAGAATTCTGGAGCATTGTGATGAAAACAATTCTGGAGCATTGTTATGACACGGTCATGGAACATTGTGATGACAAGAATTCTGGAGCATTGTGATGACAAGGGCCATGGAGCATTGTGATGACAAGTTTCGCGGAGCATTGTAATGAGAGGTTTCATTGTGCACCGTGATGACAAGGGGGATGGAGTATTGTGATGAAACTGGTCCTGGAGCATTGTGATAACAAAAGCCATTGAGCATTGTGATGACAGGCATCATGGAGCATTGTGAAGAAAGGGGTCATGGGGAATTGTAATGACAATAGAGAAATGTGATGAAAATGGTCAGCAAGCAAAGTGATTAAAGTGGTCATTTAGAATTGTCATGAAAAACTATATAGAGCATTGTGATGGCAAAGGTCATGGAGAACTGTGATGACCAGTGTCATGTAGCATTGTGATGACACGGTCATGGAACATTGTGATGACAAGAATTGTGGAGCATTGTGATGACACGGTCATGGAACATTGTGATGACAAGAATTATGGAGCATTGTGATGACACGGTCATGGAACATTGTGATGACAAGAATTATGGAGCATTGTGATGACACGGTCATGGAACATTGTGATGACAAGAATTCTGGAGCATTGTGATGACAAGGGCCATGGAGCATTGTGATGACACGGTCATGGAACATTGTGATGACAAGAATTCTGGAGCATTGTGATGACAAGGGCCATGGAGCATTGTGATGACACGGTCATGCAACATTTTGATGACAAGAATTCTGGAGCATTGTGATGACAAGGGCCATGGAGCATTGTGAAGACACGGTCATGGAACATTGTGATGACAAGAATTCTGGAGCATTGTGCTGACAAGGGCCATGGAGAATTGTGATGACATGGTCATGGAACATTGTGATGACAAGAATTTTGGAGCTTTTTAATGACACGGTCATGGAACATTGTGATGACAAGAATTATGGAGCATTGTGATGACAAGGGCCATGGTGCATTGTGATGACACGGTCATGGAACATTGTGATGACAAGCAATCTGGAGCATTGTGATGAAAAGGGCCATGGAGCATTGTGATGACACGGTCATGGAACATTGTGATGAGAAGAATTCTGGAGCATTGTGATGAGAAGGGCCATGGAGAATTGTGATGACATGGTCATGGAACATGGTGATGACAAGAATTCTGGAGCATTGTGATGACACGGTCATGGAACATTGTGATGACAAGAATTCTGGAGCATGGTGATGACAAAGGCCATGGTGCATTGTGATGACACGGTCATGGAAATTTGTGATGACAAGCAATCTGGAGCATTGTGATGAAAAGGGCCATGGAGAATTGTGATGACATGGTCATGGAACATGGTGATGACAAGAATTATGGAGCATTGTGATGACACGGTCATGGAACATTGTGATGACAAGAATTATGGAGCATTGTGATGACACGATCATGGAACATTGTGATGACAAGAATTCTGGAGCTTTGTGATGACAAGGGCCATGGAGCATTGTGATAACACGGTCATGGAACTTTGTGATGACAAGCAATCTGGAGCATTGTGATGAAAAGGGCCATGGAGCATTGTGATGACACGGTCATGGAACATTGTGATGACAAGAATTCTGGAGCATTGTGATGACAAGAATTCTGGAGCATTGTGATGACAAGAATTCTGGAGCATTGTGATGACACGGTCATGGAACATTGTGATGACAAGAATTCTGGAGCATTGTGATGACATGGTCATGGAACATGGTGATGACAAGAATTCTGGAGCATTTTAATGACACGATCATGGAACATTGTGATGACAAGAATTATGGAGCATTGTGATGACAAGGGCCATGGAACCTTGTGATGACAAGAATTCTGGAGCATTGTGATGACCAGGGCCATGGAGCATTGTGATGACACGGTCATGGAACATTATGATGACAAGAATTCTGGAGCATTGTGATGAAAACAATTCTGGAGCATTGTTATGACACGGTCATGGAACATTGTGATGACAAGAATTCTGGAGCATTGTGATGACAAGGGCCATGGAGCATTGTGATGACACGGTCATGGAACATTGTGATGACAAGAATTCTGGAGCATTGTGATGACAAGGGCCATGGAGCATTGTGATGACACGGTCATGGAACATTGTGATGACAAGAATTCTGGAGCATTGTGATGACAAGGCACATGGAGCATTGTGATGACACGGTCATGGAACATTGTGATGACAAGAATTCTGGAGCATTGTGATGACAAGGGCCATGGAGCATTGTGATGACCTGGTCATGGAACATTGTGATGACAAGAATTCTGGAGCATTTTGATGACACGGTCATGGAACATTGTGATGACAAGAATTATGGAGCATTGTGATGACACGGTCATGGAACATTGTGATGACAAGAATTATGGAGCATTGTGATGACACGGTCATGGAACATTGTGATGACAAGAATTCTGGAGCATTGTGATGACAAGGGCCATGGAGCATTGTGATGACACGGTCATGGAACATTGTGATGACAAGAATTCTGGAGCATTGTGATGACAAGGGCCATGGAGCATTGTGGTGACATGGTCATGGAACATTGTGATGACAAGAATTCTGGAGCATTGTGATGACTCGGTCATAGAACATTGTGATGACAAGAATTATGGAGCATTGTGATGACACGGCCATGGAACATTGTGCTGACAAGAATTCTGGAGCATTGTGATGAAAAGGGCCATGGAGCATTGTGATGACACTGTCATGGAACATTGTGGTGACAAGAATTCTGGAGCATTGTGATGACAAGGGCCATGAAGCATTGTGATGACACGGTCATGGGACATTGTGATGACAAGTATTCTGGAGCATGGTGATGACAAAGGCCATGGTGCATTGTGATGACCCGGTCATGGAACTTTGTGATTACAAGCAATCTGGAGCATTGTGATGAAAAGGGCCATGGAGCATTGTGATGACACGGTCATGGAACATTGTGATGACAAGAATTCTGGAGCATTGTGATGCGAAGGGCCATGGAGAATTGTGATGACATGGTCATGGATCATTGTGATGACAAGAATTCGGGAGCATTGTGATGACAAGGGCCATGGAGCATTGTGAGGACAAGTGTCACGGAGCATTGTAATGAGAGGTTTCATTGTGCACCGTGATGACAAGGGGGATGGAGTATTGTGATGAAACTGGTCCTGGAGCATTGTGATAACAAAAGCCATTGAGCATTGTGATGACAGGCATCATGGCGCATTGTGAAGAAAGGGGTCATGGGGAATTGTAATGACAATAGAGAAATGTGATGAAAATGGTCAGCAAGCAAATTGATTAAAGTGGTCATTTAGAATTGTCATGAAAAACTATATAGAGCATTGTGATGGCAAAGGTCATGGAAAACTGTGATGACCAGTGTCATGTAGCATGGTGATGACACGGTCATGGAACATTGTGATGACAAGAATTGTGGAGCATTGTGGTGACACGGTCATGGAACATTGTGATGACAAGAATTATGGAGCATTGCTATGACACGGTCATGGAACATTGTGATGACAAGAATTATGGAGCATTGTGATGACACGGTCATGGAACATTGTGATGACAAGAATTCTGGAGCATTGTGATGACAAAGGCCATGGAGCATTGTGATGACAAGTGTCATGGAGCATTGTGATGATAAGAATTCTGGAGCAATATGATGACAAGGGCCATGGAGAATTGTGATGACATGGTCATGGAACATTGTGATGACAAGAATTCTAGAGCATTGTGATGACATTTGTCATGGAGCATTGTAATGAAACTTTTCATTATGCACCGTGATGAGAAGGGGGATGGAGTATTGTGATGAAACTGGTCCTGGAGCATTGTGATAACAAAAGCCATTTAGCATTGTGATGATAGGCATCATGGAGCATTGTGAAGAAGGGGGTCATGGGAAAATGTAATGACAATAGAGAAATGTGATGAAAATGGTCAGCAAGCAAAGTGATTAAAGTGGTCATTTAGAATTGTCATGAAAAACTATATAGAGCATTGTGATGACACGGTCATGGAACATTGTGATGACAAGAATTATGGAGCATTGTGATGACAAGGGCCATGGCGCATTGTGATGACACGGTCATGGAACATTGTGATGACAAGAATTCTGGAGCATGGTGATGACAAAGGCCATGGTGCATTGTGATGACACGGTCATGGAACTTTGTGATGACAAGCAATCTGGAGCATTGTGATGAAAAGGGTCATGGAGCATTGTGATGAAACGGTCATGGAACATTGTGATGAGAAGAATTCTGGAGCATTGTGATGCGAAGGGCCATGGAGAATTGTGATGACATGGTCATGGAACATGGTGATGACAAGAATTCTGGAGCATTGTGATGACAAGGGCCATGGAGCATTGTGATGACAAGTTTCGCGGAGCATTGTAATGAGAGGTTTCATTGTGCACCGTGATGACAAGGGGGATGGAGTATTGTGATGAAACTGGTCCTGGAGCATTGTGATAACAAAAGCCATTGAGCATTGTGATGACAGGCATCATGGAGCATTGTGAAGAAAGGGGTCATGGGGAATTGTAATGACAATAGAGAAATGTGATGAAAATGGTCAGCAAGCAAATTGATTAAAGTGGTCATTTAGAATTGTCATGAAAAACTATATAGAGCATTGTGATGGCAAAGGTTATGGAGAACTGTGATGACCAGTGTCATGTAGCATTGTGATGACACGGTCATGGAACATTGTGATGACAAGAATTATGGAGCATTGTGATGACACGGTCATGGAACATTGTGATGACAAGAATTCTGGAGCATTGTGATGACAAGGGCCATGGAGCATTGTGATGACACGGTCATGGAACATTGTGATGACAAGAATTCTGGAGCATTGTGATGACAAGGGCCATGGAGCATTGTGATGACACGGTCATGGAACATTGTGATGACAAGAATTCTGGAGCATTGTGATGACAAGGGCCATGGAGCATTGTGATGACACGGTCATGGAACATTGTGATGACAAGAATTCTGGAGCATTGTGATGACAAGGGCCATGGAGCATTGTGATGACATGGTCATGGAACATTGTGATGACAAGAATTCTGGAGCATTTTAATGACACGGTCATGGAACATTGTGATGACAAGTATTATGGAGCATTGTGATGAAAAGGGCCATGGTGCATTGTGAAGACATGGTCATGGAACATGGTTATGACAAGAATTCTGGAGCATTGTGATGACAAGTGCCATGGAGCATTGTGAAGATACGGTCATGGAACATGGTGATGACAAGAATTCTGGAGCATTGTGATGAAAAGGGCCATGGAGCATTGTGATGACACGGTCATGGAACATTGTGATGACAAGAATTATGGAGCATTGTGATGACACGGTCATGGAACTTTGTGATGACAAGAATTCTGGAGCATTGTGATGACAAGTGCCATGGAGCATTGTGATGACACGGTCATGGAACATTGTGATGACAAGAATTCTGGAGCATGGTGATGACAAGGGCCATGGAGCATTGTGATGACAAGTTTCGCGGAGCATTGTAATGAGAGGTTTCATTGTGCACCGTGATGACAAGGGGGATGGAGTATTGTGATGAAACTGGTCCTGGAGCATTGTGATAACAAAAGCCATTGAGCATTGTGATGACAGGCATCATGGAGCATTGTGAAGAAAGGGGTCATGGGGAATTGTAATGACAATAGAGAAATGTGATGAAAATGGTCAGCAAGCAAAGTGATTAAAGTGGTCATTTAGAATTGTCATGAAAAACTATATAGAGCATTGTGATGGCAAAGGTCATGGAGAACTGTGATGACCAGTGTCATGTAGCATTGTGATGACACGGTCATGGAACATTGTGATGACAAGAATTGTGGAGCATTGTGATGACACGGTCATGGAACATTGTGATGACAAGAATTATGGAGCATTGTGATGACACGGTCATGGAACATTGTGATGACAAGAATTATGGAGCATTGTGATGACACGGTCATGGAACATTGTGATGACAAGAATTCTGGAGCATTGTGATGACAAGGGCCATGGAGCATTGTGATGACACGGTCATGGAACATTGTGATGACAAGAATTCTGGAGCATTGTGATGACAAGGGCCATGGAGCATTGTGATGACACGGTCATGCAACATTTTGATGACAAGAATTCTGGAGCATTGTGATGACAAGGGCCATGGAGCATTGTGAAGACACGGTCATGGAACATTGTGATGACAAGAATTCTGGAGCATTGTGCTGACAAGGGCCATGGAGAATTGTGATGACATGGTCATGGAACATTGTGATGACAAGAATTTTGGAGCTTTTTAATGACACGGTCATGGAACATTGTGATGACAAGAATTATGGAGCATTGTGATGACAAGGGCCATGGTGCATTGTGATGACACGGTCATGGAACATTGTGATGACAAGCAATCTGGAGCATTGTGATGAAAAGGGCCATGGAGCATTGTGATGACACGGTCATGGAACATTGTGATGACAAGAATTCTGGAGCATTGTGATGAGAAGGGCCATGGAGAATTGTGATGACATGGTCATGGAACATGGTGATGACAAGAATTCTGGAGCATTGTGATGACAAGGGCCATGGAGCATTGTGATGCCACGGTCATGGAACATTGTGATGACAAGAATTCTGGAGAATTGTGATGACAAGGGCCATGGAGCATTGTGATGACCTGGTCATGGAACATTGTGATGACAAGAATTCTGGAGCATTTTGATGACACGGTCATGGAACATTGTGATGACAAGAATTATGGAGCATTGTGATGACAAGGGCCATGGTGCATTGTGATGACACGGTCATGGAACATTGTGATGACAAGAATTATGGAGCATTGTGATGACAAGGGCCATGGAGCATTGTGATGACACGGTCATGGAACATTGTGATGACAAGAATTATGGAGCATTGTGATGACAAGGGCCATGGAGCATTGTGATGACATGGTCATCGAACATTGTGATGACAAGAATTCTGGAGCATTGTGATGACAATGGCCATGGAGCATTGTGATGACACGGTCATGGAACATTGTGATGACAAGAATTCTGGAGCATTGGGATGACAAAGGCCATGGAGCATTGTGATGACAAGTGTCATGGAGCATTGTGATGATAAGAATTCTGGAGCAATATGATGACAAGGGTCTTGGAGAATTGTGATGACATGGTCATGGAACATTGTGATGACAAGAATTCTAGAGCATTGTAATGAAATTTTTCATTGTGCACCGTGATGAGAAGGGGGATGGAGTATTGTGATGAAACTGGTCCTGGAGCATTGTGATAACAAAAGCCATTGAGCATTGTGATGACAGGCATCAGGGAGCATTGTGAAGAAAGGGGTTATGGGGAATTGTAATCACAATAGAGAAATGTGATGAAAATGGTCAGCAAGCAAATTGATTAAAGTGGTCATTTAGAATTGTCATGAAAAACTATATAGAGCATTGTGATGGCAAAGGTCATGGAGAACTGTGATGACCAGTGTCATGTAGCATTGTGATGACACGGTCATGGAACATTGTGATGACAAGAATTGTGGAGCATTGTGGTGACACGGTCATGGAACATTGTGATGACAAGAATTATGGAGCATTGTGATGACACGGTTATGGAACATTGTGATGACAAGAATTATGGAGCATTGTGATGACACGGTCATGGAACATTGTGATGACAAGAATTCTGGAGCATTGTGATGAGAAGGGCCATGGAGAATTGTGATGACATGGTCATGGAACATGGTGATGACAAGAATTCTGGAGCATTGTGATGGCAAGGGCCATGGAGCATTGTGATGCCACGGTCATGGAACATTGTGATGACAAGAATTCTGGAGAATTGTGATGACAAGGGCCATGGAGCATTGTGATGACCTGGTCATGGAACATTGTGATGACAAGAATTCTGGAGCATTTTGATGACACGGTCATGGAACATTGTGATGACAAGGATTATGGAGCATTGTGATGACAAGGGCCATGGTGCATTGTGATGACACGGTCATGGAACATTGTGATGACAAGAATTATGGAGCATTGTGATGACAAGGGCCATGGAGCATTGTGATGACACGGTCATGGAACATTGTGATGACAAGAATTATGGAGCATTGTGATGACAAGGGCCATGGAGCATTGTGATGACATGGTCATCGAACATTGTGATGACAAGAATTCTGGAGCATTGTGATGACAAGGGCCATGGAGCATTGTGATGACACGGTCATGGAACATTGTGATGACAAGAATTCTGGAGCATTGTGATGAAAAAGGCCATGGAGCATTGTGATGACAAGTGTCATGGAGCATTGTGATGATAAGAATTCTGGAGCAATATGATGACAAGTGTCTTGGAGAATTGTGATGACATGGTCATGGAACATTGTGATGACAAGAATTCTAGAGCATTGTAATGAAATTTTTCATTGTGCACCGTGATGAGAAGGGGGATGGAGTATTGTGATGAAACTGGTCCTGGAGCATTGTGATAACAAAAGCCATTGAGCATTGTGATGACAGGCATCATGGAGCATTGTGAAGAAAGGGGTTATGGGGAATTGTAATCACAATAGAGAAATGTGATGAAAATGGTCAGCAAGCAAATTGATTAAAGTGGTCATTCAGAATTGTCATGAAAAACTATATAGAGCATTGTGATGGCAAATGTCATGGAGAAGTGTGATGACCAGTGTCATGTAGCATTGTGATGACACGGTCATGGAACATTGTGATGACAAGAATTGTGGAGCATTGTGGTGACACGGTCATGGAACATTGTGATGACAAGAATTATGGAGCATTGTGATGACACGGTTATGGAACATTGTGATGACAAGAATTATGGAGCATTGTGATGACACGGTCATGGAACATTGTGATGACAAAAATTCTGGAGCATTGTGATGACAAGGGCCATGGAGCATTGTGATGACACGGTCATGGAACATTGTGATGACAAGAATTCTGGAGCATTGTGATGACAAGGGCCATGGAGCATTGTGATGACATGGTCATGGAACATTGTGATGACAAGAATTCTGGAGCATTTTAATGACACGGTCATGGAACATTGTGATGACAAGAATTATGGAGCATTGTGATGAAAAGGGCCATGGTGCATTGTGAAGACATGGTCATGGAACATGGTGATGACAAGAATTCTGGAGCATTGTGATGACAAGTGCCATGGAGCATTGTGAAGATACGGTCATGGAACATGGTGATGACAAGAATTCTGGAGCATTGTGATGAAAAGGGCCATGGAGCATTGTGATGACACGGTCATGGAACATTGTGGTGACAAGAATTCTGGAGCATTGTGATGACAAGGGCCATGGAGCATTGTGATGACAAGGTCATGGGACATTGTGATGACAAGTATTCTGGAGCATGGTGATGACAAAGGCCATGGTGCATTGTGATGACACGGTCATGGAACTTTGTGATTACAAGCAATCTGGAGCATTGTGATGAAAAGGGCCATGGAGCATTGTGATGACACGGTCATGGAACATTGTGATGACAAGAATTCTGGAGCATTGTGATGCGAAGGGCCATGGAGAATTGTGATGACATGGTCATGGAACATGGTGATGACAAGAATTCTGGAGCATTGTGATGACAAGGGCCATGGAGCATTGTGATGACAAGTTTCGCGGAGCATTGTAATGAGAGGTTTCATTGTGCACCGTGATGACAAGGGGGATGGAGTATTGTGATGAAACTGGTCCTGGAGCATTGTGATAACAAAAGCCATTGAGCATTGTGATGACAGGCATCATGGAGCATTGTGAAGAAAGGGGTCATGGGGAATTGTAATGACAATAGAGAAATGTGATGAAAATGGTCAGCAAGCAAATTGATTAAAGTGGTCATTTAGAATTGTCATGAAAAACTATATAGAGCATTGTGATGGCAAAGGTCATGGAGAACTGTGATGACCAGTGTCATGTAGCATTGTGATGACACGGTCATGGAACATTGTGATGACAAGAATTATGGAGCATTGTGATGACACGGTCATGGAACATTGTGATGACAAGAATTCTGGAGCATTGTGATGACAAGGGCCATGGAGCATTGTGATGACACGGTCATGGAACATTGTGATGACAAGAATTCTGGAGCATTGTGATGACAAGGGCCATGGAGCATTGTGATGACACGGTCATGGAATATTGTGATGACAAGAATTCGGGAGCATTGTGATGACAAGGGCCATGGAGCATTGTGATGACACGGTCATGGAACATTGTGATGACAAGAATTCTGGAGCATTGTGATGACAAGGGCCATGGAGCATTGTGATGACATGGTCATGGAACATTGTGATGACAAGAATTCTGGAGCATTTTAATGACACGGTCATGGAACATTGTGATGACAAGAATTATGGAGCATTGTGATGAAAAGGGCCATGGTGCATTGTGAAGACATAGTCATGGAACATGGTTATGACAAGAATTCTGGAGCATTGTGATGACAAGTGCCATGGAGCATTGTGAAGATACGGTCATGGAACATGGTGATGACAAGAATTCTGGAGCATTGTGATGAAAATGGCCATGGAGCATTGTGATGACACGGTCATGGAACATTGTGATGACAAGAATTATGGAGCATTGTGATGACACGGTCATGGAACTTTGTGATGACAAGAATTCTGGAGCATTGTGATGACAAGTGCCATGGAGCATTGTGATGACACGGTCATGGAACATTGTGATGACAAGAATTCTGGAGCATGGTGATGACAAAGGCCATGGTGCATTGTGATGACACGGTCATGGAACTTTGTGATTACAAGCAATCTGGAGCATTGTGATGAAAAGGGTCATGGAGCATTGTGATGACACGGTCATGGAACATTGTGATGAGAAGAATTCTGGAGCATTGTGATGCGAAGGGCCATGGAGAATTGTGATGACATGGTCATGGAACATTGTGATGACAAGAATTCTGGAGCATTGTGATGACAAGGGCCATGGAGCATTGTGATGACAAGTTTCGCGGAGCATTGTAATGAGAGGTTTCATTGTGCACCGTGATGACAAGGGGGATGGAGTATTGTGATGAAACTGGTCCTGGAGTATTGTGATAACAAAAGCCATTGAGCATTGTGATGACAGGCATCATGGAGCATTGTGAAGAAAGGGGTCATGGGGAATTGTAATGACAATAGAGAAATGTGATGAAAATGGTCAGCAAGCAAAGTGATTAAAGTGGTCATTTAGAATTGTCATGAAAAACTATATAGAGCATTGTGATGGCAAAGGTCATGGAGAACTGTGATGACCAGTGTCATGTAGCATTGTGATGACACGGTCATGGAACATTGTGATGACAAGAATTGTGGAGCATTGTGGTGACACGATCATGGAACATTGTGATGACAAGAATTATGGAGCATTGTGATGAGAAGGGCCATGGAGAATTGTGATGACATGGTCATGGAACATGGTGATGACAAGAATTCTGGAGCATTGTGATGACAAGGGCCATGGAGCATTGTGATGCCACGGTCATGGAACATTGTGATGACAAGAATTCTGGAGAATTGTGATGACAAGGGCCATGGAGCATTGTGATGACCTGGTCATGGAACATTGTGATGACAAGAATTCTGGAGCATTTTGATGACACGGTCATGGAACATTGTGATGACAAGAATTATGGAGCATTGTGATGACAAGGGCCATGGTGCATTGTGATGACACGGTCATGGAACATTGTGATGACAAGAATTATGGAGCATTGTGATGACAAGGGCCATGGAGCATTGTGATGACACGGTCATGGAACATTTTGATGACAAGAATTCTGGAGCATTGTGATGACAAGGCCATGGAGCATTGTGATGACACGGTCATGGAACATTGTGATGACAAGAATTCTGGAGCATTGTGATGAGAAGGGCCATGGAGCATTGTGATGACACGGTCATGGAACATTGTGATGACAAGAATTCTGGAGAATTGTGATGACAAGGGCCATGGAGCATTGTGATGACATGGTCATGGAACATTGTGATGAAAAGAATTCTGGAGCATTTTAATGACACGGTCATGGAACATTGTGATGACAAGAAATATGGAGCATTGTGATGAGAAGGGCCATGGTGCATTGTGATGACACGGTCATGGGACATTGTGATGACAAGAATTCTGGAGCATTGTGATGACAAGGGCCATGGAGCATTGTGATGACATGGTCATGGAACATTGTGATGACAAGAATTCTGGAGCATTTTAATGACATGGTCATGGAACATTGTGATGACAAGAATTCTGGAGCATTGTGATGAGAAGGGCCATGGAGCATTGTGATGACACGGTCATCGAACATTGTGATGACAAGAATTCTGGAGCATTGTGATGACAAGGGCCATGGAGCATTGTGATGACACGGTCATGGAACATTGTGATGACAAGAATTCTGGAGCATTGTGATGACAAAGGCCATGGAGAATTGTGATGACATGGTCATGGAACATTGTGATGACAAGAATTCTAGAGCATTGTAATGAAATTTTTCATTGTGCACCGTGATGAGAAGGGGGATGGAGTATTGTGATGAAACTGGTCCTGGAGCATTGTGATAGCAAAAGCCATTGAGCATTGTGATGACAGGCATCATGGAGCATTGTGAAGAAAGGGTTTATGGGGAATTGTAATCACAATAGAGAAATGTGATGAAAATGGTCAGCAAGCAAATTGATTAAAGTGGTCATTTAGAATTGTCATGAAAAACTATATAGAGCATTGTGATGGCAAATGTCATGGAGAAGTGTGATGACCAGTGTCATGTAGCATTGTGATGACACGGTCATGGAACATTGTGATGACAAGAATTGTGGAGCATTGTGGTGACACGGTCATGGAACATTGTGATGACAAGAATTATGGAGCATTGTGATGACACGGTTATGGAACATTGTGATGACAAGAATTATGGAGCATTGTGATGACACGGTCATGGAACATTGTGATGACAAAAATTCTGGAGCATTGTGATGACAAGGGCCATGGAGCATTGTGATGACACGGTCATGGAACATTGTGATGACAAGAATTCTGGAGCATTGTGATGACAAGGGCCATGGAGCATTGTGATGACATGGTCATGGAACATTGTGATGACAAGAATTCTGGAGCATTTTAATGACACGGTCATGGAACATTGTGATGACAAGAATTATGGAGCATTGTGATGAAAAGGGCCATGGTGCATTGTGAAGACATGGTCATGGAACATGGTGATGACAAGAATTCTGGAGCATTGTGATGACAAGTGCCATGGAGCATTGTGAAGATACGGTCATGGAACATGGTGATGACAAGAATTCTGGAGCATTGTGATGAAAAGGGCCATGGAGCATTGTGATGACACGGTCATGGAACATTGTGGTGACAAGAATTCTGGAGCATTGTGATGACAAGGGCCATGGAGCATTGTGATGACACGGTCATGGGACATTGTAATGACAAGTATTCTGGAGCATGGTGATGACAAAGGCCATGGTGCATTGTGATGACACGGTCATGGAACTTTGTGATTACAAGCAATCTGGAGCATTGTGATGAAAAGGGCCATGGAGCATTGTGATGACACGGTCATGGAACATTGTGATGACAAGAATTCTGGAGCATTGTGATGCGAAGGGCCATGGAGAATTGTGATGACATGGTCATGGAACATTGTGATGACAAGAATTCTGGAGCATTTTGATGACAAGGGCCATGGAGCATTGTGATGACAAGTGTCACGGAGCATTGTAATGAGAGGTTTCATTGTGCACCGTGATGACAAGGGGGATGGAGTATTGTGATGAAACTGGTCCTGGAGCATTGTGATAACAAAAGCCATTGAGCATTGTGATGACAGGCATCATGGCGCATTGTGAAGAAAGGGGTCATGGGGAATTGTAATGACAATAGAGAAATGTGATGAAAATGGTCAGCAAGCAAATTGATTAAAGTGGTCATTTAGAATTGTCATGAAAAACTATATAGAGCATTGTGATGGCAAAGGTCATGGAGAACTGTGATGACCAGTGTCATGTAGCATTATGATGACACGGTCATGGAACATTGTGATGACAAGAATTGTGGAGCATTGTGGTGACACGGTCATGGAACATTGTGATGACAAGAATTATGGAGCATTGTGATGACACGGTCATGGAACTTTGTGATGACAAGCAATCTGGATCATTGTGATGAAAACGGCCATGGAGCATTGTGATGACACGGTCATTGAACATTGTGATGACTAGAATTCTGGAGCATTGTGATGAGAAGGGCCATGGAGAATTGTGATGACATGGTCATGGAACATGGTGATGACAAGAATTCTGGAGCATTGTGATGACAAGGGCCATGGAGCATTGTGATGACACGGTCATGGAATATTGTGATGACAAGAATTCTGGAGAATTGGGATGACAAGGGCCATGGAGCATTGTGATGACACGGTCATGGAACATTGTGATGACAAGAATTCTGGAGCATTGTGATGACAAGGGCCATGGAGCATTGTGGTGACACGGTCATGGAACATTTTGATGACAAGAATTATGGAGCATTGTGATGACACGGTCATGGAACATTGTGATGACAAGAATTATGGAGCATTGTGATGAAAAAGGCCATGGAGCATTGTGATGACAAGTGTCATGGAGCATTGTGATGATAAGAATTCTGGAGCAATATGATGACAAGGGTCTTGGAGAATTGTGATGACATGGTCATGGAACATTGTGATGACAAGAATTCTAGAGCATTGTAATGAAATTTTTCATTGTGCACCGTGATGAGAAGGGGGATGGAGTATTGTGATGAAACTGGTCCTGGAGCATTGTGATAACAAAAGCCATTGAGCATTGTGATGACAGGCATCAGGGAGCATTGTGAAGAAAGGGGTTATGGGGAATTGTAATCACAATAGAGAAATGTGATGAAAATGGTCAGCAAGCAAATTGATTAAAGTGGTCATTTAGAATTGTCATGAAAAACTATATAGAGCATTGTGATGGCAAAGGTCATGGAAAACTGTGATGACCAGTGTCATGTAGCATTGTGATGACACGGTCATGGAACATTGTGATGACAAGAATTGTGGAGCATTGTGGTGACACGGTCATGGAACATTGTGATGACAAGAATTATGGAGCATTGTGATGACACGGTTATGGAACATTGTGATGACAAGAATTATGGAGCATTGTGATGACACGGTCATGGAACATTGTGATGACAAGAATTCTGGAGCATTGTGATGAGAAGGGCCATGGAGAATTGTGATGACATGGTCATGGAACATGGTGATGACAAGAATTCTGGAGCATTGTGATGACAAGGGCCATGGAGCATTGTGATGCCACGGTCATGGAACATTGTGATGACAAGAATTCTGGAGAATTGTGATGACAAGGGCCATGGAGCATTGTGATGACCTGGTCATGGAACATTGTGATGACAAGAATTCTGGAGCATTTTGATGACACGGTCATGGAACATTGTGATGACAAGGATTATGGAGCATTGTGATGACAAGGGCCATGGTGCATTGTGATGACACGGTCATGGAACATTGTGATGACAAGAATTATGGAGCATTGTGATGACAAGGGCCATGGAGCATTGTGATGACACGGTCATGGAACATTGTGATGACAAGAATTATGGAGCATTGTGATGACAAGGGCCATGGAGCATTGTGATGACATGGTCATCGAACATTGTGATGACAAGAATTCTGGAGCATTGTGATGACAAGGGCCATGGAGCATTGTGATGACACGGTCATGGAACATTGTGATGACAAGAATTCTGGAGCATTGTGATGAAAATGTCCATGGAGCATTGTGATGACAAGTGTCATGGAGCATTGTGATGATAAGAATTCTGGAGCATTTTAATGACACGGTCATGGAACATTGTGATGACAAGAATTATGGATCATTGTGATGAAAAGGGCCATGGTGCATTGTGAAGTCATGGTCATGGAACATGGTGATGACAAGAATTCTGGAGCATTGTGATGACAAGTGCCATGGAGCATTGTGAAGATACGGTCATGGAACATGGTGATGACAAGAATTCTGGAGCATTGTGATGAAAAGGGCCATGGAGCATTGTGATGACACGGTCATGGAACATTGTGGTGACAAGAATTCTGGAGCATTGTGATGACAAGGGCCATGGAGCATTGTGATGACAAGGTCATGGGACATTGTGATGACAAGTATTCTGGAGCATGGTGATGACAAAGGCCATGGTGCATTGTGATGACACGGTCATGGAACTTTGTGATTACAAGCAATCTGGAGCATTGTGATGAAAAGGGCCATGGAGCATTGTGATGACACGGTCATGGAACATTGTGATGACAAGAATTCTGGAGCATTGTGATGCGAAGGGCCATGGAGAATTGTGATGACATGGTCATGGAACATGGTGATGACAAGAATTCTGGAGCATTGTGATGACAAGGGCCATGGAGCATTGTGATGACAAGTTTCGCGGAGCATTGTAATGAGAGGTTTCATTGTGCACCGTGATGACAAGGGGGATGGAGTATTGTGATGAAACTGGTCCTGGAGCATTGTGATAACAAAAGCCATTGAGCATTGTGATGACAGGCATCATGGAGCATTGTGAAGAAAGGGGTCATGGGGAATTGTAATGACAATAGAGAAATGTGATGAAAATGGTCAGCAAGCAAATTGATTAAAGTGGTCATTTAGAATTGTCATGAAAAACTATATAGAGCATTGTGATGGCAAAGGTCATGGAGAACTGTGATGACGAGTGTCATGTAGCATTGTGATGACACGGTCATGGAACATTGTGATGACAAGAATTATGGAGCATTGTGATGACACGGTCATGGAACATTGTGATGACAAGAATTCTGGAGCATTGTGATGACAAGGGCCATGGAGCATTGTGATGACACGGTCATGGAACATTGTGATGACAAGAATTCTGGAGCATTGTGATGACAAGGGCCATGGAGCATTGTGATGACACGGTCATGGAATATTGTGATGACAAGAATTCTGGAGCATTGTGATGACAAGGGCCATGGAGCATTGTGATGACACGGTCATGGAACATTGTGATGACAAGAATTCTGGAGCATTGTGATGACAAGGGCCATGGAGCATTGTGATGACATGGTCATGGAACATTGTGATGACAAGAATTCTGGAGCATTTTAATGACACGGTCATGGAACATTGTGATGACAAGAATTATGGAGCATTGTGATGAAAAGGGCCATGGTGCATTGTGAAGACATGGTCATGGAACATGGTTATGACAAGAATTCTGGAGCATTGTGATGACAAGTGCCATGGAGCATTGTGAAGATACGGTCATGGAACATGGTGATGACAAGAATTCTGGAGCATTGTGATGAAAATGGCCATGGAGCATTGTGATGACACGGTCATGGAACATTGTGATGACAAGAATTATGGAGCATTGTGATGACACGGTCATGGAACTTTGTGATGACAAGAATTCTGGAGCATTGTGATGACAAGTGCCATGGAGCATTGTGATGACACGGTCATGGAACATTGTGATGACAAGAATTCTGGAGCATGGTGATGACAAAGGCCATGGTGCATTGTGATGACACGGTCATGGAACTTTGTGATTACAAGCAATCTGGAGCATTGTGATGAAAAGGGTCATGGAGCATTGTGATGACACGGTCATGGAACATTGTGATGAGAAGAATTCTGGAGCATTGTGATGCGAAGGGCCATGGAGAATTGTGATGACATGGTCATGGAACATTGTGATGACAAGAATTCTGGAGCATTGTGATGACAAGGGCCATGGAGCATTGTGATGACAAGTTTCGCGGAGCATTGTAATGAGAGGTTTCATTGTGCACCGTGATGACAAGGGGGATGGAGTATTGTGATGAAACTGGTCCTGGAGCATTGTGATAACAAAAGCCATTGAGCATTGTGATGACAGGCATCATGGAGCATTGTGAAGAAAGGGGTCATGGGGAATTGTAATGACAATAGAGAAATGTGATGAAAATGGTCAGCAAGCAAAGTGATTAAAGTGGTCATTTAGAATTGTCATGAAAAACTATATAGAGCATTGTGATGGCAAAGGTCATGGAGAACTGTGATGACCAGTGTCATGTAGCATTGTGATGACACGGTCATGGAACATTGTGATGACAAGAATTGTGGAGCATTGTGGTGACACGATCATGGAACATTGTGATGACAAGAATTATGGAGCATTGTGATGAGAAGGGCCATGGAGAATTGTGATGACATGGTCATGGAACATGGTGATGACAAGAATTCTGGAGCATTGTGATGACAAGGGCCATGGAGCATTGTGATGCCACGGTCATGGAACATTGTGATGACAAGAATTCTGGAGAATTGTGATGACAAGGGCCATGGAGCATTGTGATGACCTGGTCATGGAACATTGTGATGACAAGAATTCTGGAGCATTTTGATGACACGGTCATGGAACATTGTGATGACAAGAATTATGGAGCATTGTGATGACAAGGGCCATGGTGCATTGTGATGACACGGTCATGGAACATTGTGATGACAAGAATTATGGAGCATTGTGATGACAAGGGCCATGGAGCATTGTGATGACACGGTCATGGAACATTTTGATGACAAGAATTCTGGAGCATTGTGATGACAAGGCCATGGAGCATTGTGATGACACGGTCATGGAACATTGTGATGACAAGAATTCTGGAGCATTGTGATGAGAAGGGCCATGGAGCATTGTGATGACACGGTCATGGAACATTGTGATGACAAGAATTCTGGAGAATTGTGATGACAAGGGCCATGGAGCATTGTGATGACATGGTCATGGAACATTGTGATGAAAAGAATTCTGGAGCATTTTAATGACACGGTCATGGAACATTGTGATGACAAGAAATATGGAGCATTGTGATGAGAAGGGCCATGGTGCATTGTGATGACACGGTCATGGGACATTGTGATGACAAGAATTCTGGAGCATTGTGATGACAAGGGCCATGGAGCATTGTGATGACATGGTCATGGAACATTGTGATGACAAGAATTCTGGAGCATTTTAATGACACGGTCATGGAACATTGTGATGACAAGAATTATGGAGCATTGTGATGAGAAGGGCCATGGAGCATTGTGATGACACGGTCATCGAACATTGTGATGACAAGAATTCTGGAGCATTGTGATGACAAGGGCCATGGAGCATTGTGATGACACGGTCATGGAACATTGTGATGACAAGAATTCTGGAGCATTGTGATGACAAAGGCCATGGAGAATTGTGATGACATGGTCATGGAACATTGTGATGACAAGAATTCTAGAGCATTGTAATGAAATTTTTCATTGTGCACCGTGATGAGAAGGGGGATGGAGTATTGTGATGAAACTGGTCCTGGAGCATTGTGATAGCAAAAGCCATTGAGCATTGTGATGACAGGCATCATGGAGCATTGTGAAGAAAGGGTTTATGGGGAATTGTAATCACAATAGAGAAATGTGATGAAAATGGTCAGCAAGCAAATTGATTAAAGTGGTCATTTAGAATTGTCATGAAAAACTATATAGAGCATTGTGATGGCAAATGTCATGGAGAAGTGTGATGACCAGTGTCATGTAGCATTGTGATGACACGGTCATGGAACATTGTGATGACAAGAATTGTGGAGCATTGTGGTGACACGGTCATGGAACATTGTGATGACAAGAATTATGGAGCATTGTGATGACACGGTTATGGAACATTGTGATGACAAGAATTATGGAGCATTGTGATGACACGGTCATGGAACATTGTGATGACAAAAATTCTGGAGCATTGTGATGACAAGGGCCATGGAGCATTGTGATGACACGGTCATGGAACATTGTGATGACAAGAATTCTGGAGCATTGTGATGACAAGGGCCATGGAGCATTGTGATGACATGGTCATGGAACATTGTGATGACAAGAATTCTGGAGCATTTTAATGACACGGTCATGGAACATTGTGATGACAAGAATTATGGAGCATTGTGATGAAAAGGGCCATGGTGCATTGTGAAGACATGGTCATGGAACATGGTGATGACAAGAATTCTGGAGCATTGTGATGACAAGTGCCATGGAGCATTGTGAAGATACGGTCATGGAACATGGTGATGACAAGAATTCTGGAGCATTGTGATGAAAAGGGCCATGGAGCATTGTGATGACACGGTCATGGAACATTGTTGTGACAAGAATTCTGGAGCATTGTGATGAGAAGGGCCATGGAGCATTGTGATGACACGGTCATGGAACATTGTGATGACAAGAATTCTGGAGAATTGTGATGACAAGTGCCATGGAGCATTGTGATGACATGGTCATGGAACATTGTGATGACAAGAATTCTGGAGCATTTTAATGACACGGTCATGGAACATTGTGATGACAAGAATTATGGAGCATTGTGATGACAAGGGCCATGGTGCATTGTGATGACACGGTCATGGAACATTGTGATGACAAGAATTCTGGAGCATTGTGATGACAAGGGCCATGGAGAATTGTGATGACATGGTCATGGAACATTGTGATGACAAGAATTCTGGAGCATTGTGATGACACGGTCATGGAACATTGTGATGACAAGAATTATGGAGCATTGTGATGACAAGGACCATGGTGCATTGTGATGACACGGTCATGGAACTTTGTGATGACAAGCAATCTGGAGCATTGTGATGAAAAGGGCCATGGAGCATTGTGATGACACGGTCATGGAACATTGTGATGACAAGAATTCTGGAGCATTGTGATGAGAAGGGCCATGGAGAATTGTGATGACATGGTCATGGAACATGGTGATGACAAGAATTCTGGAGCATTGTGATGACACGGTCATGGAACATGGTGATGACAAGAATTCTGGAGCATGGTGATGACAAAGGCCATGGTGCATTGTGATGACACGGTCTTGGAAATTTGTGATGACAAGCAATCTGGAGCATTGTGATGAAAAGGGACATGGAGCATTGTGATGACACGGTCATGGAACATTGTGATGACAAGAATTCTGGAGCATTGTGATGCGAAGGGCCATGGAGAATTGTGATGACATGGTCATGGAACATGGTGATGACAAGAATTCTGGAGCATTGTGATGACAAGGGCCATGGAGCATTGTGATGACAAGTGTCACTGAGCATTGTAATGAGAGGTTTCATTGTGCACCGTGATGACAAGGGGGATGGAGTATTGTGATGAAACTGGTCCTGGAGCATTGTGATAACAAAAGCCATTGAGCATTGTGATGACAGGCATCATGGAGCATTGTGAAGAAAGGGGTCATGGGGAATTGTAATGACAATAGAGAAATGTGATGAAAATGGTCAGCAAGCAAATTGATTAAAGTGGTCATTTAGAATTGTCATGAAAAACTATATAGAGCATTGTGATGGCAAAGGTCATGGAGAACTGTGATGACCAGTGTCATGTAGCATTGTGATGACACGGTCATGGAACATTGTGATGACAAGAATTGTGGAGCATTGTGGTGACACGGTCATGGAACATTGTGATGACAAGAATTATGGAGCATTGTGATGACACGGTCATGGAACATTGTGATGACAAGAATTATGGAGCATTGTGATGACACGGTCATGGAACATTGTGATGACAAGAATTCTGGAGCATTGTGATGACAAGGGCCATGGAGCATTGTGATGACACGGTCATGGAACATTGTGATGACAAGAATTCTGGAGCATTGTGATGACAAGGGCCATGGAGCATTGTGATGACACGGTCATGGAACATTGTGATGACAAGAATTCTGGAGCATTGTGATGACAAGGGCCATGGAGCATTGTGGTGACACGGTCATGGAACATTGTGATGACAAGAATTATGGAGCATTGTAATGACACGGTCATGGAACATTGTGATGACAAGAATTATGGAGCATTGTGATGACAAGGGCCATGGATCATTGTGATGACACGGTCATGGAACATTGTGATGACAAGAATTCTGGAGCATTGTGATGACAAGGGCCATGGAGCATTGTGATGACACGGTCATGGAACATTGTGATGACAAGAATTCTGGAGCATTGTGATGAGAAGGGCCATGGAGCATTGTGATGACACGGTCATGGAACATTGTGATGACAAGAATTCTGGAGAATTGTGATGACAAGGGCCATGGAGCATTGTGATGACACGGTCATGGAACATTGTGATGACAAGAATTCTGGAGAATTGTGATGACAAGGGCCATGGAGCATTGTGATGACATGTTCATGGAACATTGTGATGACAAGAATTCTGGAGCATTTTAATGAAACGGTCATGGAACATTGTGATGACAAGAATTATGGAGCATTGTGATGACAAGGGCCATGGTGCATTGTGATGACACGGTCATGGAACATTGTGATGACAAGAATTCTGGAGCATTGTGATGAGAAGGGCCATGGAGAATTGTGATGAAATGGTCATGGAACATGGTGATGACAAGAATTCTGGAGCATTGTGATGACACGGTCATGGAACTTTGTGATGACAAGCAATCTGGAGCATTGTGATGAAAAGGGCCATGGAGCATTGTGATGACACGGTCATGGAACATTGTGATGACAAGAATTCTGGAGCATTGTGATGCGAAGGGCCATGGAGAATTGTGATGACATGGTCATGGAACATGGTGATGACAAGAATTCTGGAGCATTGTGACGACAAGGGCCATGGAGCATTGTGATGACAAGTGTCACGGAGCATTGTAATGAGAGGTTTCATTGTGCACCGTGATGACAAGGGGGATGGAGTATTGTGATGAAACTGGTCCTGGAGCATTGTGATAACAAAAGCCATTGAGCATTGTGATGACAGGCATCATGGAGCATTGTGAAGAAAGGGGTCATGGGGAATTGTAATGACAATAGAGAAATGTGATGAAAATGGTCAGCAAGCAAATTGATTAAGGTGGTCATTTAGAATTGTCATGAAAAACTATATAGAGCATTGTGATGGCAAAGGTCATGGAGAACTGTGATGACCAGTGTCATGTAGCATTGTGATGACACGGTAATGGAACATTGTGATGACAAGAATTGTGGAGCATTGTGATGACACGGTCATGGAACATTGTGATGACAAGAATTATGGAGCATTGTGATGACACGGCCATGGAACATTGTGTTGACAAGAATTATGGAGCATTGTGATGACACGGTCATGGAACATTGTGATGACAAGAATTCTGGAGCATTGTGATGACAAGGGCCATGGAGCATTGTGATGACACGGTCATGGAACATTGTGATGACAAGAATTCTGGAGCATTGTGATGACAAGGGCCATGGAGCATTGTGATGACACGGTCATGGAACATTGTGATGACAAGAATTCTGGAGCTTTGTGATGACAAGGGCCATGGAGCATTGTGATGACACGGTCATGGAACATTGTGATGACAAGAATTCTGGAGCATTGTGATGAGAAGGGCCATGGAGCATTGTGATGACACGGTCATGGAACATTGTGATGACAAGAATTCTGGAGCATTGTGATGAGAAGGGCCATGGAGCATGGTGATGACCTGGTCATGGAACATTGTGATGACAAGAATTCTGGAGCATTTTAATGACACGGTCATGGAACATTGTGATGACAAGAATTATGGAGCATTGTGATGACAAGGGCCATGGTGCATTGTGATGACACGGTCATGGAACATTGTGATGACAAGAATTCTGGAGCATTGTGATGACAAGGGCCATGGAGAATTGTGATGACATGGTCATGGAACATTGTGATGACAAGAATTCTGGAGCATTTTAATGACACGGTCATGGAACATTGTGATGACAAGAATTATGGAGCATTGTGATGAGAAGGGCCATGGTGCATTGTGATGACACGGTCATGGAACATTGTGATGACAAGAATTATGGAGCATTGTGATGACAAGGGCCATGGAGCATTGTGATGACACGGTCATGGAACATTGTGATGACAAGAATTCTGGAGCATTGTGATGCGAAGGGCCATGGAGAATTGTGATGACATGGTCATGGAACATGGTGATGACAAGAATTCTGGAGCATTGTGATGACAAGGGCCATGGAGCATTGTGATGACAAGTGTCACGGAGCATTGTAATGAGAGGTTTCATTGTGCACCGTGATGACAAGGGGGATGGAGTATTGTGATGAAACTGGTCCTGGAGCATTGTGATAACAAAAGCCATTGAGCATTGTGATGACAGGCATCATGGAGCATTGTGAAGAAAGGGGTCATGGGGAATTGTAATGACAATAGAGAAATGTGATGAAAATGGTCAGCAAGCAAATTGATTAAAGTGGTCATTTAGAATTGTCATGAAAAACTATATAGAGCATTGTGATGGCAAAGGTCATGGAGAACTGTGATGACGAGTGTCATGTAGCATTGTGATGACACGGTCATGGAACATTGTGATGACAAGAATTATGGAGCATTGTGATGACACGGTCATGGAACATTGTGATGACAAGAATTCTGGAGCATTGTGATGACACGGTCATGTAACATTGTGATGACAAGAATTCTGGAGCATTGTGATGACAAGGGCCATGGAGCATTGTGATGACACGGTCATGGAACATTATGATGACAAGAATTCTGGAGAATTGTGATGACAAGGGCCATGGAGCATTGTGATGACACGGTCATGGAACATTGTGATGACAAGAATTCTGGAGCATTGTGATGACAAGGGCCATGGAGCATTGTGGTGACACGGTCATGGAACATTGTGATGACAAGAATTATGGAGCATTGTGATGACACGGTCATGGAACATTGTGATGCCAAGAATTATGGAGCATTGTGATGACAAGGGCCATGGAGCATTGTGATGACACGGTCATGGAACATTGTGATGACAAGAATTCTGGAGCATTGTGATGACAAGGGCCATGGAGCATTGTGATGACACGGTCATGGAACGTTGTGATGACAAGAATTCTGGAGCATTGTGATGAGAAGGGCCATGGAGCATTGTGATGACACGGTCATGGAACATTGTGATGACAAGAATTCTGGAGAATTGTGATGACAAGGGCCATGTAGCATTGTGATGACATGGTCATGGAACATTGTGATGACAAGAATTCTGGAGCATTGTAATGACACGGTCATGGAACATTGTGATGACAAGAATTATGGAGCATTGTGATGACAAGGGCCATGGTGCATTGTGATGACACGGTCATGGAACATTGTGATGACAAGAATTCTGGAGCATTGTGATGAGAAGGGCCATGGAGAATTGTGATGACATGGTCATGGAACATGGTGATGACAAGAATTCTGGAGCATTGTGATGACACGGTCATGGAACTTTCTGATGACAAGCAATCTGGAGCATTGTGATGAAAAGGGCCATGGAGCATTGTGATGACACGGTCATGGAACATTGTGATAACAAGAATTCTGGAGCATTGTGATGCGAAGGGCCATGGAGAATTGTGATGACATGGTCATGGAACATGGTGATGACAAGAATTCTGGAGCATTGTGATGACAAGGGCCATGGAGCATTGTGATGACAAGTGTCACGGAGCATTGTAATGAGAGGTTTCATTGTGCACCGTGATGACAAGGGGGATGGAGTATTGTGATGAAACTGGTCCTGGAGCATTGTGATAACAAAAGCCATTGAGCATTGCGATGACAGGCATCATGGAGCATTGTGAAGAAAGGGGTCATGGGGAATTGTAATGACAATAGAGAAATGTGATGAAAATGGTCAGCAAGCAAATTGATTAAAGTGGTCATTTAGAATTGTCATGAAAAACTATATAGAGCATTGTGATGGCAAAGGTCATGGAGAACTGTGATGACCAGTGTCATGTAGCATTGTGATGACACGGTCATGGAACATTGTGATGACAAGAATTGTGGAGCATTGTGGTGACACGGTCATGGAACATTGTGATGACAAGAATTATGGAGCATTGTGATGAAACGGTCATGGAACATTGTGATGACAAGAATTATGGAGCATTGTGATGACACGGTCATGGAACATTGTGATGACAAGAATTCTGGAGCATTGTGATGACAAGGGCCATGGAGCATTGTGATGACACAGTCATGGAACATTGTGATGACAAGAATTCTGGAGAATTGTGATGACAAGGGCCATGGAGCATTGTGATGACACGGTCATGGAATATTGTGATGACAAGAATTCTGGAGCATTGTGATGACAAGGGCCATGGAGCATTGTGGTGACACGGTCATGGAACATTGTGATGACAAGAATTATGGAGCATTGTGATGACACGGTCATGGAACATTGTGATGACAAGAATTCTGGAGCATTGTGATGACAAGGGCCATGGAGCATTGTGATGACACGGTCATGGAACATTGTGATGACAAGAATTCTGGAGCATGGTGATGATAAAGGCCATGGAGCATTGTGATGACACGGTCATGGAACATTGTGATGACAAGAATTCTGGAGCATTGTGATGACAAGGGCCATGGAGCATTGTGATGACACGGTCATGGAACATTGTGATGACAAGAATTCTGGAGCATTGTGATGACAAGGGCCATGGAGCATTTTGATGACACGGTCATGGAACATTGTGATGACAAGAATTCTGGAGAATTGTGATGACAAGGGCCATGGAGCATTGTGATGACATGGTCATGGAACATTGTGATGACAAGAATTCTGGAGCATTTTAATGACACGGTCATGGAACATTGTGATGACAAGAATTATGGAGCATTGTGATGACAAGGGCCATGGTGCATTGTGATGACACTGTCATGGAACATTGTGATGACAAGTATTCTGGAGCATTGTGATGAGAAGGGCCATGGAGAATTGTGATGACATGGTCATGGAACATGGTGATGACAAGAATTCTGGAGCATTGTGATGACACGGTCATGGAACATTGTGATGACAAGAATTATGGAGCATTGTGATGACACGGTCATGGAACTTTGTGATGAAAAGAATTATGGAGCATTGTGATGACAAGGGCCATGGAGCATTGTGATGACACGGTCATGGAACATTGTTGTGACAAGAATTATGGAGCATTATGATGACACGGTCATGGAACTTTGTGATGAAAAGAATTATGGAGCATTGTGATGACAAGGGCCATGGAGCATTGTGATGACATGGTCATGGAACATTGTGATGACAAGAATTCTGGAGCATTGTGATGACAAGGGCCATGGAGCATTGTGATGACACGGTCATGGCACATTGTGATGACAAGAATTCTGGAGCATTGTGATGACAAGGGCCATGGAGCATTGTGATGACACGGTCATGGAACATTGTGATGACAAGAATTATGGAGCATTGTGATGACAAGGGCCATGGAGCATTGTGATGACACGGTCATGGAACATTGTGATGACAAGAATTCTGGAGCATTGTGATGACAAGTGCCATGGAGCATTGTGATGACATGGTCATGGAACATTGTGATGACAAGAATTCTGGAGCATTGTGATGACAAGGGCCATGGAGCATTGTGATGACACGGTCATGGAACGTTGTGATGACAAGAATTCTGGAGCATTGTGATGAGAAGGGCCATGGAGCATTGTGATGACCCGGTCATGGAACATTGTGATGACAAGAATTCTGGAGAATTGTGATGACAAGGGCCATGGAGCATTGTGATGACATGGTCATGGAACATTGTGATGACAAGAATTCTGGAGCATTGTAATGACACGGTCATGGAACATTGTGATGACAAGAATTATGGAGCATTGTGATGACAAGGGCCATGGTGCATTGTGATGACACGGTCATGGAACATTGTGATGACAAGAATTCTGGAGCATTGTGATGAGAAGGGCCATGGAGAATTGTGATGACATGGTCATGGAACATGGTGATGACAAGAATTCTGGAGCATTGTGATGACACGGTCATGGAACTTTCTGATGACAAGCAATCTGGAGCATTGTGATGAAAAGGGCCATGGAGCATTGTGATGACACGGTCATGGAACATTGTGATAACAAGAATTCTGGAGCATTGTGATGCGAAGGGCCATGGAGAATTGTGATGACATGGTCATGGAACATGGTGATGACAAGAATTCTGGAGCATTGTGATGACAAGGGCCATGGAGCATTGTGATGACAAGTGTCACGGAGCATTGTAATGAGAGGTTTCATTGTGCACCGTGATGACAAGGGGGATGGAGTATTGTGATGAAACTGGTCCTGGAGCATTGTGATAACAAAAGCCATTGAGCATTGCGATGACAGGCATCATGGAGCATTGTGAAGAAAGCGGTCATGGGGAATTGTAATGACAATAGAGAAATGTGATGAAAATGGTCAGCAAGCAAATTGATTAAAGTGGTCATATAGAATTGTCATGAAAAACTATATAGAGCATTGTGATGGCAAGGGTCATGGAGAACTGTGATGACCAGTGTCATGTAGCATTTTGATGACACGGTCATGGAACATTGTGATGACAAGAATTGTGGAGCATTGTGGTGACATGGTCATGGAACATTGTGATGACAAGAATTATGGAGCATTGTTATGAAACGGTCATGGAACATTGTGATGACAAGAATTATGGAGCATTGTGATGACACGGTCATGGAACATTGTGATGACAAGAATTCTGGAGCATGGTGATGACAAGGGCCATGGAGCATTGTGATGACACAGTCATGGAACATTGTGATGACAAGAATTCTGGAGAATTGTGATGACAAGGGCCATGGAGCATTGTGATGACACGGTCATGGAATATTGTGATGACAAGAATTCTGGAGCATTGTGATGACAAGGGCCATGGAGCATTGTGGTGACTCGGTCATGGAACATTGTGATGACAAGAATTATGGAGCATTGTGATGACACGGTCATGGAACATTGTGATGACAAGAATTCTGGAGCATTGTGATGACAAGGGCCATGGAGCATTTTGATGACACGGTCATGGAACATTGTGATGACAAGAATTCTGGAGAATTGTGATGACAAGGGCCATGGAGCATTGTGATGACATGGTCATGGAACATTGTGATGACAAGAAATCTGGAGCATTTTAATGACACGGTCATGGAACATTGTGATGACAAGAATTATGGAGCATTGTGATGACAAGGGCCATGGTGCATTGTGATGACACTGTCATGGAACATTGTGATGACAAGAATTCTGGAGCATTGTGATGAGAAGGGCCATGGAGAATTGTGATGTCATGGTCATGGAACATGGTGATGACAAGAATTCTGGAGCATTGTGATGACACGGTCATGGAACATTGTGATGACAAGAATTATGGAGCATTGTGATGACACGGTCATGGAACTTTGTGATGAAAAGAATTATGGAGCATTGTGATGACAAGGGCCATGGAGCATTGTGATGACACGGTCATGGAACATTGTGGTGACAAGAATTATGGAGCATTGTGATGACACGGTCATGGAACTTTGTGATGAAAAGAATTATGGAGCATTGTGATGACAAGGGCCATGGAGCATTGTTATGACATGGTCATGGAACATTGTGATGACAAGAATTCTGGAGCATTGTGATGACAAGGGCCATGGAGCATTGTGATGACACGGTCATGGAACATTGTGATGACAAGAATTCTGGAGCATTGTGATGACAAGGGCCTTGGAGCATTGTGATGACACGGTCATGGAACATTGTGATGACAAGAATTATGGAGCATTGTGATGACACGGTCATGGAACATTGTGATGACAAGAATTCTGGAGCATTGTGATGACAAGGGCCATGGAGCATTGTGATGACACAGTCATGGAACATTGTGATGACAAGAATTCTGGAGAATTGTGATGACAAGGGCCATGGAGCATTGTGATGACACGGTCATGGAATATTGTGATGACAAGAATTCTGGAGCATTGTGATGACAAGGGCCATGGAGCATTGTGGTGACACGGTCATGGAACATTGTGATGACAAGAATTATGGAGCATTGTGATGACACGGTCATGGAACATTGTGATGACAAGAATTCTGGAGCATTGTGATGACAAGGGCCATGGAGCATTGTGATGACACGGTCATGGAACATTGTGATGACAAGAATTCTGGAGCATTGTGATGACAAGGGCCATGGAGCATTGTGATGACACGGTCATGGAACATTGTGATGACAAGAATTCTGGAGCATTGTGATGACAAGGGCCATGGAGCATTGTGATGACACGGTCATGGAACATTGTGATGACAAGAATTCTGGAGCATTGTGATGACAAGGGCCATGGAGCATTTTGATGACACGGTCATGGAACATTGTGATGACAAGAATTCTGGAGAATTGTGATGACAAGGGCCATGGAGCATTGTGATGACATGGTCATGGAACATTGTGATGACAAGAAATCTGGAGCATTTTAATGACACGGTCATGGAACATTGTGATGACAAGAATTATGGAGCATTGTGATGACAAGGGCCATGGTGCATTGTGATGACACTGTCATGGAACATTGTGATGACAAGAATTCTGGAGCATTGTGATGAGAAGGGCCATGGAGAATTGTGATGACATGGTCATGGAACATGGTGATGACAAGAATTCTGGAGCATTGTGATGACACGGTCATGGAACATTGTGATGACAAGAATTATGGAGCATTGTGATGACACGGTCATGGAACTTTGTGATGAAAAGAATTATGGAGCATTGTGATGACAAGGGCCATGGAGCATTGTGATGACACGGTCATGGAACATTGTGGTGACAAGAATTATGGAGCATTGTGATGACACGGTCATGGAACTTTGTGATGAAAAGAATTATGGAGCATTGTGATGACAAGGGCCATGGAGCATTGTGATGACATGGTCATGGAACATTGTGATGACAAGAATTCTGGAGCATTGTGATGACAAGGGCCATGGAGCATTGTGATGACACGGTCATGGAACATTGTGATGACAAGAATTCTGGAGCATTGTGATGACAAGGGCCATGGAGCATTGTGATGACACGGTCATGGAACATTGTGATGACAAGAATTATGGAGCATTGTGATGACACGGTCATGGAACATTGTGATGACAAGAATTCTGGAGCATTGTGATGACAAGGGCCATGGAGCATTGTGATGACAAGAATTCTGGAGCATTGTGATGACAAGGGCCATGGAGCATTGTGATGACACGGTCATGGAACATTGTGATGACAAGAATTCTGGAGCATTGTGATGACAAGGGCCATGGAGCATTGTGATGACACGGTCATGGAACATTGTGATGACAAGAATTCTGGAGCATTGTGATGACAAGGGCCATGGAGCATTTTGATGACACGGTCATGGAACATTGTGATGACAAGAATTCTGGAGAATTGTGATGACAAGGGCCATGGAGCATTGTGATGACATGGTCATGGAACATTGTGATGACAAGAATTCTGGAGCATTTTAATGACACGGTCATGGAACATTGTGATGACAAGAATTATGGAGCATTGTGATGACAAGGGCCATGGTGCATTGTGATGACACGGTCATGGAACATTGTGATGACAAGAATTCTGGAGCATTGTGATGAGAAGGGCCATGGAGAATTGTGATGACATGGTCATGGAACATGGTGATGACAAGAATTCTGGAGCATTGTGATGACACGGTCATGGAACATTGTGATGACAAGCAATCTGGAGCATTGTGATGAAAAGGGCCATGGAGCATTGTGATGACAAGAATTCTGGAGCATTGTGATGACAAGGGCCATGGAGCATTGTGATGACACGGTCATGGAACATGGTGATGACAAGAATTATGGAGCATTGTGATGAAAAGGGCCATGGAGCATTGTGATGACACGGTCATGGAACATTGTGGTGACAAGAATTATGGAGCATTGTGATGACACGGTCATGGAACTTTGTGATGAAAAGAATTATGGAGCATTGTGATGACAAGGGCCATGGAGCATTGTGATGACATGGTCATGGAACATTTTGATGACAAGAATTCTGGAGCATTGTGATGACAAGGGCCATGGAGCATTGTGATGACACGGTCATGGAACATTGTGATGACAAGAATTCTGGAGCATTGTTTTGACAAGGGCCATGGAGCATTGTGATGACACGGTCATGGAACATTGTGATGACAAGAATTATGGAGCATTGTGATGACACGGTCATGGAACATTGTGATGACAAGAATTCTGGAGCATTGTGATGACAAGGGCCATGGAGCATTGTGGTGACATGGTCATGGAACATTGTGATGACAAGAATTATGGAGCATTGTGATGACACGGTCATGGAACATTGTGATGACAAGAATTATGGAGCATTGTGATGACACGGTCATGGAATATTGTGATGACAAGAATTCTGGAGCATTGTGATGACAAGGGCCATGGAGCATTGTGATGACAGGGTCATGGAACATTGTGATGACAAGAATTCTGGAGCATTGTGATGACAAGGGCCATGGAGAATTGTGATGACAAGAATTCTGGAGCATTGTGATGACAAGGGCCATGGAGCATTGTGATGACATGGTCATGGAACATTGTGATGACAAGAATTCTGGAGCATTTTAATTACACGGTCATGGAATATTGTGATGACAAGAATTCTGGAGCATGGTGATGACAAAGGCCATGGTGCATTGTGATGACACGGTCATGGAACTTTGTGATGACAAGCAATCTGGAGCATTGTGATGAAAAGGGCCATGGAGCATTGTGATGACACGGTCATGGAACATTGTGATGACAAGAATTCTGGAGCATTGTGATGCGAAGGGCCATGGAGAATTGTGATGACATGGTCATGGAACATGGTGATGACAAGAATTCTGGAGCATTGTGATGACAAGGGCCATGGAGCATTGTGATGACAAGTGTCACGGAGCATTGTAATGAGAGGTTTCATTGTGCACCGTGATGACAAGGGGGATGGAGTATTGTGATGAAACTGGTCCTGGAGCATTGTGATAACAAAAGCCATTGAGCATTGTGATGACAGGCATCATGGAGCATTGTGAAGAAAGGGGTCATGGGGAATTGTAATGACAATAGAGAAATATGATGAAAATGGTCAGCAAGCAAATTGATTAAAGTGGTCATTTAGAATTGTCATGAAAAACTATATAGAGCATTGTGATGGCAAAGGTCATGGAGAACTGTGATGACCAGTGTCATGTAGCATTGTGATGACACGGTCATGGAACATTGTGATGACAAGAATTGTGGAGCATTGTGGTGACACGGTCATGGAACATTGTGATGACAAGAATTATGGAGCATTGTGATGACACGGTCATGGAACATTGTGATGACAAGAATTATGGAGCATTGTGATGACACGGTCATGGAACATTGTGATGACAAGAATTCTGGAGCATTGTGATGACAAGGGCCATGGAGCACTGTGATGACACAGTCATGGAAAATTGTGATGACAAGAATTCTGGAAAATTGTGATGACAAGGGCCATGGAGCATTGTGATGACACGGTCATGGAACATTGTGATGACAAGAATTCTGGAGCATTGTGATGACAAGGGCCATGGAGCATTGTGGTGACACGGTCATGGAACATTGTGATGACAAGAATTATGGAGCATTGTGATGACACGGTCATGGAAAATTGTGATGACAAGAAGTATGGAGCATTGTGATGACAAGGGCCATGGAGCATTGTGATTACACGGTCATGGAACATTGTGATGACAAGAATTCTGGAGCATTGTGATGACAAGGGCCATGGAGCATTGTGATGACACGGTCATGGAACATTGTGATGACAAGAATTCTGGAGAATTGTGATGACAAGGGCCATGGAGCATTGTGATGACATGGTCATGGAACATTGTGATGACAAGAATTCTGGAGCATTTTAATGACACGGTCATGGAACATTGTGATGAAAATAATTATGGAGCATTGTGATGACAAGAATTATGGAGCATTGTGATGACACGGTCATGGAACATTGTGATGACAAGAATTCTGGAGCATTGTGATGAGAAGGGCCATGGAGCATTGTGATGACAGGGTCATGGAACATGGTGATGACAAGAATTCTGGAGCATTGTGATGACACGGTCATGGAACTTTGTGATGACAAGAATTCTGGAGCATTGTGATGACAAGGGCCATGGAGCATTGTGATGACACGGTCATGGAACATTGTGATGACAAGAATTCTGGAGCATTGTGATGCGAATGGCCATAGAGAATTGTGATGACATGGTCATGGAACATGGTGATGACAAGAATTCTGGAGCATTGTGATGACATGGTCATGGAACTTTGTGATGACAAGCAATCTGGAGCATTGTGATGAAAAGGGCCATGGAGCATTGTGATGACACGGTCATGGAACATTGTGATGACAAGAATTCTGGAGCATTGTGATGCGAAGGGCCATGGAGAATTGTGATGACATGGTCATGGAACATGGTGATGACAAGAATTCTGGAGCATTGTGATGACAAGGGCCATGGAGCATTGTGATGACAAGTGTCACGGAGCATTGTAATGAGAGGTTTCATTGTGCACCGTGATGACAAGGGGGATGGAGTATTGTGATGAAACTGGTCCTGGAGCATTGTGATAACAAAAGCCATTGAGCATTGTGATGACAGGCATCATGGAGCATTGTGAAGAAAGGTGTCATGGGGAATTGTAATGACAATAGAGAAATGTGATGAAAATGGTCAGCAAGCAAATTGATTAAAGTGGTCATTTAGAATTGTCATGAAAAACTATATAGAGCATTGTGATGGCAAAGGTCATGGAGAACTGTGATGACCAGTGTCATGTAGCATTGTGATGACACGGTCATGGAACATTGTGATGACAAGAATTGTGGAGCATTGTGGTGACACGGTCATGGAACATTGTGATGACAAGAATTATGGAGCATTGTGATGACACGGTCATGGAACATTGTGATGACAAGAATTATGGAGCATTGTGATGACACGGTCATGGAACATTGTGATGACAAGAATTCTGGAGCATTGTGATGACAAGGGCCATGGAGCATTGTGATGACACAGTCATGGAAATTTGTGATGACAAGAATTCTGGAAAATTGTGATGACAAGGGCCATGGAGCATTGTGATGACACGGTCATGGAACATTGTGATGACAAGAATTCTGGAGCATTGTGATGACAAGGGCCATGGAGCATTGTGGTGACACGGTCATGGAACATTGTGATGACAAGAATTATGGAGCATTGTGATGACACGGTCATGGAAAATTGTGATGACAAGAAGTATGGAGCATTGTGATGACAAGGGCCATGGAGCATTGTGATTACACGGTCATGGAACATTGTGATGACAAGAATTCTGGAGCATTGTGATGACAAGGGCCATGGAGCATTGTGATGACACGGTCATGGAACATTGTGATGACAAGAATTCTGGAGAATTGTGATGACAAGGGCCATGGAGCATTGTGATGACATGGTCATGGAACATTGTGATGACAAGAATTCTGGAGCATTTTAATGACACGGTCATGGAACATTGTGATGAAAATAATTATGGAGCATTGTGATGACAAGGGCCATGGTGCATTGTGATGACACGGTCATGGAACATTGTGATGACAAGAATTCTGGAGCATTGTGATGAGAAGGGCCATGGAGAATTGTGATGACATGGTCATGGAACATGGTGATGACAAGAATTCTGGAGCATTGTGATGACACGGTCATGGAACTTTGTGATGACAAGCAATCTGGAGCATTGTGATGAAAAGGGTCATGGAGCATTGTGATGACACGGTCATGGAACATTGTGATGACAAGAATTCTGGAGCATTGTGATGACAAGGGCCATGGAGCATTGTGATGACACAGTCATGGAACATTGTGATGACAAGAATTCTGGAGCATTGTGATGACAAGGGCCATGGAGCATTGTGGTGACACGGTCATGGAACATTGTGATGACAAGAATTATGGAGCATTGTGATGACACGGTCATGGAACATTGTGATGACAAGAATTATGGAGCATTGTGATGACACGGTCATGGAACATTGTGATGACAAGAATTCTGGAGCATTTTGATGACAAGGGCCATGGAGCATTGTGATGACACGGTCATGGAACATTGTGATGACAAGAATTCTGGAGCATTGTGATGACAAGGGCCATGGAGCATTGTGATGACACGGTCATGGATCATTGTGATGACAAGAATTCTGGAGCATTGTGATGACAAGGGCCATGGAGCATTGTGATGACACGGTCATGGAACATTGTGATGACAAGAATTCTGGAGCATTGTGATGACAAGGGCCATGGAGCATTGTGATGACACGGTCATGGAACATTGTGATGACAAGAATTCTGGAGAATTGTGATGACAAGGGCCATGGAGCATTGTGATGACATGGTCATGGAACATTGTGATGACAAGAATTCTGGAGCATTTTAATTACACGGTCATGGAACATTGTGATGACAAGCATTCTGGAGCATTGTGATGAGAAGGGCCATGGAGAATTGTGATGACATGGTCATGGAACATGGTGATGACAAGAATTCTGGAGCATTGTGATGACACGGTCATGGAACTTTGTGATGACAAGCAATCTGGAGCATTGTGATGAAAAGGGTCATGGAGCATTGTGATGACACGGTCATGGAACATTGTGATGACAAGAATTCTGGAGCATTGTGATGACAAGGGCCATGGAGCATTGTGATGACACAGTCATGGAACATTGTGATGACAAGAATTCTGGAGCATTGTGATGAAAAGGGCCATGGAGCATTGTGATGACACGGTCATGGAACATTGTGGTGACAAGAATTAAGGAGCATTGTGATGACACGGTCATGGAACATTGTGATGACAAGAATTATGGAGCATTGTGATGACAAGGGCCATGGAGCATTGTGATGACATGGTCATGGAACATTGTGATGACAAGAATTCTGGAGCATTGTGATGACAAGGGCCATGGAGCATTGTGATGACACGGTCATGGAACATTGTGATGACAAGAATTCTGGAGCATTGTGATGACAAGGGCCATGGAGCATTGTGATGACACGGTCATGGAATATTGTGATGACAAGAATTCTGGAGCATTGTGATGACAAGGGCCATGGAGCATTGTGATGACACGGTCATGGAACATTGTGATGACAAGAATTCTGGAGAATTGTGATGACAAGGGCCATGGAGCATTGTGATGACATGGTCATGGAACATTGTGATGACAAGAATTCTGGAGCATTTTAATTACACGGTCATGGAACCTTGTGATGACAAGAATTATGGAGCACTGTGATGACAAGGGCCATGTTGCATTGTGATGACACGGTCATGGAACATTGTGATGACAAGAATTCTGGAGCATTGTGATGAGAAGGGCCATGGAGAATTGTGATGACATGGTCATGGAACATGGTGATGACCAGAATTCTGGAGCATTGTGATGACACGGTCATGGAACATTGTGATGACAAGCAATCTGGAGCATTGTGATGAAAAGGGCCATGGAGCATTGTGATGACACGGTCATGGAACATTGTGATGACAAGAATTCTGGAGCATTGTGATGACAAGGGCCATGGAGCATTGTGATGACACGGTCATGGAACATGGTGATGACAAGAATTCTGGAGCATTGTGATGAAAAGGGCCATGGAGCATTGTGATGACACGGTCATGGAACATTGTGGTGACAAGAATTATGGAGCATTGTGATGACACGGTCATGGAACATTGTGATGACAAGAATTATGGAGCATTGTGATGACAAGGGCCATGGAGCATTGTGATGACATGGTCATGGAACATTGTGATGACAAGAATTCTGGAGCATTGTGATGACAAGGGCCATGGAGCATTGTGATGACACGGTCATGGAACATTGTGATGACAAGAATTCTGGAGCATTGTGATGACAAGGGCCATGGAGTATTGTGATTACACAGTCATGGAACATTGTGATGACAAGAATTATGGAGCATCGTGATGACACGGTCATGGAACATTGTGATGACAAGAATTCTGGAGCATTGTGATGACAAGGGCCATGGAGCATTGTGGTGACATGGTCATGGAACATTGTGATGACCAGGGTGATGTAGCATTGTGATGACACGGTCATGGAACATTGTGATGACAAGAATTGTGGAGCATTGTGGTGACACGGTCATGGAACATTGTGATGACAAGAATTATGGAGCATTGTGATGAAACGGTCATGGAACATTGTGATGACAAGAATTATGGAGCATTGTGATGACACGGTCATGGAACATTGTGATGACAAGAATTCTGGAGCATTGTGATGACAAGGGCCATGGAGCATTGTGATGACACAGTCATGGAACATTGTGATGACAAGAATTCTGGAGCATTGTGATGACAAGGGCCATGGAGCATTGTGATGACACGGTCATGGAATATTGTGATGACAAGAATTCTGGAGCATTGTGATGACAAGGGCCATGGAGCATTGTGGTGACACGGTCATGGAACATTGTGATGACAAGAATTATGGAGCATTGTGATGACACGGTCATGGAACATTGTGATGACAAGAATTATGGAGCATTGTGATGACACGGTCATGGAACATTGTGATGACAAGAATTCTGGAGCATTGTGATGACAAGGGCCATGGAGCATTGTGATGACACGGTCATGGAACATTGTGATGACAAGAATTCTGGAGCATTGTGATGACAAGGGCCATGGAGCATTGTGATGACACGGTCATGGAACATTGTGATGACAAGAATTCTGGAGCATTGTGATGACACGGTCATGGAACATTGTGATGACAAGAATTCTGGAGCATTTTGATGACAAGGGCCATGGAGCATTGTGATGACACGGTCATGGAACATTGTGATGACAAGAATTCTGGAGCATTGTGATGACAAGGGCCATGGAGTATTGTGATGACACGGTCATGGAACATTGTGATGACAAGAATTCTGGAGCATTGTGATGACAAGGGCCATGGAGCATTGTGATGACACGGTCATGGAACATTGTGATGACAAGAATTCTGGAGAATTGTGATGACAAGGGCCATGGAGCATTGTGATGACATGGTCATGGAACATTGTGATGACAAGAATTCTGGAGCATTTTAATTACACGGTCATGGAACATTGTGATGACAAGAATTATGGAGCACTGTGATGACAAGGGCCATGGTGCATTGTGATGACACGGTCATGGAACATTGTGATGACAAGAATTCTGGAGCATTGTGATGAGAAGGGCCATGGAGAATTGTGATGACATGGTCATGGAACATGGTGATGACAAGAATTCTGGAGCATTGTGATGACACGGTCATGGAACATTGTGATGACAAGCAATCTGGAGCATTGTGATGAAAAGGGCCATGGAGCATTGTGATGACACGGTCATGGAACATTGTGATGACAAGAATTCTGGAGCATTGTGATGACAAGGGCCATGGAGCATTGTGATGACACGGTCATGGAACATGGTGATGACAAGAATTCTGGAGCATTGTGATGAAAAGGGCCATGGAGCATTGTGATGACACGGTCATGGAACATTGTGGTGACAAGAATTATGGAGCATTGTGATGACACGGTCATGGAACATTGTGATGACAAGAATTATGGAGCATTGTGATGACAAGGGCCATGGAGCATTGTGATGACATGGTCATGGAACATTGTGATGACAAGAATTCTGGAGCATTGTGATGACAAGGGCCATGGAGCATTGTGATGACACGGTCATGGAACATTGTGATGACAAGAATTCTGGAGCATTGTGATGACAAGGGCCATGGAGCATTGTGATGACACGGTCATGGAATATTGTGATGACAAGAATTCTGGAGCATTGTGATGACAAGGGCCATGGAGCATTGTGATGACACGGTCATGGAACATTGTGATGACAAGAATTCTGGAGAATTGTGATGACAAGGGCCATGGAGCATTGTGATGACATGGTCATGGAACATTGTGATGACAAGAATTCTGGAGCATTTTAATTACACGGTCATGGAACCTTGTGATGACAAGAATTATGGAGCACTGTGATGACAAGGGCCATGTTGCATTGTGATGACACGGTCATGGAACATTGTGATGACAAGAATTCTGGAGCATTGTGATGAGAAGGGCCATGGAGAATTGTGATGACATGGTCATGGAACATGGTGATGACCAGAATTCTGGAGCATTGTGATGACACGGTCATGGAACATTGTGATGACAAGCAATCTGGAGCATTGTGATGAAAAGGGCCATGGAGCATTGTGATGACACGGTCATGGAACATTGTGATGACAAGAATTCTGGAGCATTGTGATGACAAGGGCCATGGAGCATTGTGATGACACGGTCATGGAACATGGTGATGACAAGAATTCTGGAGCATTGTGATGAAAAGGGCCATGGAGCATTGTGATGACACGGTCATGGAACATTGTGGTGACAAGAATTATGGAGCATTGTGATGACACGGTCATGGAACATTGTGATGACAAGAATTATGGAGCATTGTGATGACAAGGGCCATGGAGCATTGTGATGACATGGTCATGGAACATTGTGATGACAAGAATTCTGGAGCATTGTGATGACAAGGGCCATGGAGCATTGTGATGACACGGTCATGGAACATGGTGATGACAAGAATTCTGGAGCATTGTGATGACAAGGGCCATGGAGTATTGTGATTACACGGTCATGGAACATTGTGATGACAAGAATTATGGAGCATTGTGATGACACGGTCATGGAACATTGTGATGACAAGAATTCTGGAGCATTGTGATGACAAGGGCCATGGAGCATTGTGGTGACATGGTCATGGAACATTGTGATGACAAGAATTATGGAGCATTTTGATGACACGGTCATGGAACATTGTGATGACAAGAATTATGGAGCATTGTGATGACACGGTCATGGAACATTGTGTTGACAAGAATTCTGGAGCATTGTGATGACAAGGGCCATGGAGCATTGTGATGACACGGTCATGGAACATTGTGATGACAAGAATTCTGGAGCATTGTGATGACAAGGGACATGGAGCATTGTGATGACACGGTCATGGAACATTGTGATGACAAGAATTCTGGAGCATTGTGATGACAAGGGCCATGGAGAATTGTGATGACAAGAATTCTGGAGCATTGTGATGACAAGGGCCATGGAGCATTGTGATGACACGGTCATGGAACATTGTGATGACAAGAATTCTGGAGAATTGTGATGACAAGGGCCATGGAGCAATGTGATGACATGGTCATGGAACATTGTGATGACAAGAATTCTGGAGCATTGTGATGAGAAGGGCCATGGAGAATTGTGATGACATGGTCATGGAACATTGTGATGACAATAATTCTGGAGCATTTTAATTACACGGTCATGGAATATTGTGATGACAAGAATTATGGAGCATTGTGATGACAAGGGCCATGGTGCATTGTGATGACACGGTCATGGAACATTGTGATGACAAGAATTCTGGAGCATTTTAATTACACGGTCATGGAATATTGTGATGACAAGAATTATGGAGCATTGTGATGACAAGGGCCATGGTGCATTGTGATGACACGGTCATGGAACATTGTGGTGACAAGAATTATGGAGCATGGTGATGACACGGTCATGGAACTTTGTGATGAAAAGAATTATGGAGCATTGTGATGACAAGGGCCATGGAGCATTGTGATGACATGGTCATGGAACATTGTGATGACAAGAATTCTGGAGCATTGTGATGACAAGGGCCATGGAGCATTGTGATGACACGGTCATGGAACATTGTGATGACAAGAATTCTGGAGCATTGTGATGACAAGGGCCATGGAGCATTGTGATGACACGGTCATGGAACATTGTGATGACAAGAATTATGGAGCATTGTGATGACACGGTCATGGAACATTGTGATGACAAGAATTCTGGAGCATTGTGATGACAAGGGCCATGGAGCATTGTGGTGACATGGTCATGGAACATTGTGATGACAAGAATTATGGAGCATTGTGATGACACGGTCATGGAACATTGTGATGACAAGAATTATGGAGCATTGTGATGACACGGTCATGGAACATTGTGATGACAAGAATTCTGGAGCATTGTGATGACAAGGGCCATGGAGCATTGTGATGACACGGTCATGGAACATTGTGATGACAAGAATTCTGGAGCACTGTGATGACAAGGGACATGGAGCATTGTGATGACACGGTCATGGAACATTCTGATGACAAGAATTCTGGAGCATTGTGATGACAAGGGCCATGGAGAATTGTGATGACAAGAATTCTGGAGCATTGTGATGACAAGGGCCATGGAGCATTGTGATGACACGGTCATGGAACATTGGGATGACAAGAATTCTGGAGAATTGTGATGACAAGGGCCATGGAGCATTGTGATGACATGGTCATGGAACATTGGATTGACAAGAATTCTGGAGCATTTTAATTACACGGTCATGGAATATTGTGATGACAAGAATTATGGAGCATTGTGATGACAAGGGCCATGTTGCATTGTGATGACACGGTCATGGAACATTGTGATGACAAGCAATCTGGAGCATTGTGATGAAAAGGGCCATGGAGCATTGTGATAACACGGTCATGGAACATTGTGATGACAAGAATTCTGGAGCATTGTGATGAGAAGGGCCATGGAGAATTGTGATGACATGGTCATGGAACATGGTGATGACAAGAATTCTGGAGCATGGTGATGACAAAGGCCATGGTGCATTGTGATGACACGGTCATGGAACTTTGTGATGACAAGCAATCTGGAGCATTGTGATGAAAAGGGCCATGGAGCATTGTGATGACACGGTCATGGAACATTGTGATGACAAGAATTCTGGAGCATTGTGATGCGAAGGGCCATGGAGAATTGTGATGACATGGTCATGGAACATGGTGATGACAAGAATTCTGGAGCATTGTGATGACCAGGGCCATGGAGCATTGTGATGACAAGTGTCACGGAGCATTGTAATGAGAGGTTTCATTGTGCACCGTGATGACAAGGGGGATGGAGTATTGTGATGAAACTGGTCCTGGAGCATTGTGATAACAAAAGCCATTGAGCATTGTGATGACAGGCATCATGGAGCATTGTGAAGAAAGGGGTCATGGGGAATTGTAATGACAATAGAGAAATGTGATGAAAATGGTCAGCAAGCAAATTGATTAAAGTGGTCATTTAGAATTGTCATGAAAAACTATATAGAGCATTGTGATGGCAAAGGTCATGCAGAACTGTGATGACCAGTGTCATGTAGCATTGTGATGACACGGTCATGGAACATTGTGATGACAAGAATTGTGGAGCATTGTGGTGACACGGTCATGGAACATTGTGATGACAAGAATTATGGAGCATTGTGATGACATGGTCATGGAACATTGTGATGACAAGAATTATGGAGCATTGTGATGACACGGTCATGGAACATTGTGATGACAAGAATTCTGGAGCATTGTGATGACAAGGTCCATGGAGCATTGTGATGACACAGTCATGGAAAATTGTGATGACAAGAATTCTGGAAAATTGTGATGACAAGGGCCATGGAGCATTGTGATGACACGGTCATGGAACATTGTGATGACAAGAATTCTGGAGCATTGTGATGACAAGGGCCATGGAGCATTGTGGTGACACGGTCATGGAACATTGTGATGACAAGAATTATGGAGCATTGTGATGACACGGTCATGGAAAATTTTGATGACAAGAAGTATGGAGCATTGTGATGACAAGGGCCATGGAGCATTGTGATTACACGGTCATGGAACATTGTGATGACAAGAATTCTGGAGCATTGTGATGACAAGGGCCATGGAGCATTGTGATGACACGGTCATGGAACATTGTGATGACAAGAATTCTGGAGAATTGTGATGACAAGGGCCATGGAGCATTGTGATGACATGGTCATGGAACATTGTGATGACAAGAATTCTGGAGCATTTTAATGACACGGTCATGGAACATTGTGATGAAAATAATTATGGAGCATTGTGATGACAAGGGCCATGGTGCATTGTGATGACACGGTCATGGAACATTGTGATGACAAGAATTCTGGAGCATTGTGATGTGAAGGGCCATGGAGAATTGTGATGACATGGTCATGGAACATGGTGATGACAAGAATTCTGGAGCATTGTGATGACACGGTCATGGAACTTTGTGATGACAAGCAATCTGGAGCATTGTGATGAAAAGGGCCATGGAGCATTGTGATGACACGGTCATGGAACATTGTGATGACAAGAATTCTGGAGCATTGTGATGCGAAGGGCCATGGAGAATTGTGATGACATGGTCATGGAACATGGTGATGACAAGAATTCTGGAGCATTGTGATGACAAGGGCCATGGAGCATTGTGATGACAAGTGTCACGGAGCATTGTAATGAGAGGTTTCATTGTGCACCGTGATGACAAGGGGGATGGAGTATTGTGATGAAACTGGTCCTGGATCATTGTGATAACAAAAGCCATTGAGCATTGTGATGACAGGCATCATGGAGCATTGTGAAGAAAGGGGTCATGTGGAATTGTAATGACAATAGAGAAATGTGATGAAAATGGTCAGCAAGCAAATTGATTAAAGTGGTCATTTAGAATTGTCATGAAAAACTGTATAGAGCATTGTGATGGCAAAGGTCATGGAGAACTGTGATGACCAGTGTCATGTAGCATTGTGATGACACGGTCATGGAACATTGTGATGACAAGAATTGTGGAGCATTGTTGTGACACGGTCATGGAACATTGTGATGACAAGAATTATGGAGCATTGTGATGAAACGGTCATGGAACATTGTGATGACAAGAATTATGGAGCATTGTGATGAAACGGTCATGGAACATTGTGATGACAAGAATTCTGGAGCATTGTGATGACAAGGGCCATGGAGCATTGTGATGACACAGTCATGGAACATTGTGATGACAAGAATTCTGGAGCATTGTGATGACAAGGGCCATGGAGCATTGTGGTGACACGGTCATGGAACATTGTGATGACAAGAATTATGGAGCATTGTGATGACACGGTCATGGAACATTGTGATGACAAGAATTATGGAGCATTGTGATGACACGGTCATGGAACATTGTGATGACAAGAATTCTGGAGCATTTTGATGACAAGGGCCATGGAGCATTGTGATGACACGGTCATGGAACATTGTGATGACAAGAATTCTGGAGCATTGTGATGACAAGGGCCATGGAGCATTGTGATGACACGGTCATGGAACATTGTGATGACAAGAATTCTGGAGCATTGTGATGACAAGGGCCATGGAGCATTGTGATGACACGGTCATGGAACATTGTGATGACAAGAATTCTGGAGCATTGTGATGACAAGGGCCATGGAGCATTGTGATGACACGGTCATGGAACATTGTGATGACAAGAATTCTGGAGAATTGTGATGACAAGGGCCATGGAGCATTGTGATGACATGGTCATGGAACATTGTGATGACAAGAATTCTGGAGCATTTTAATTACACGGTCATGGAACATTGTGATGACAAGAATTCTGGAGCATTGTGATGAGAAGGGCCATGGAGAATTGTGATGACATGGTCATGGAACATTGTGATGACAAGAATTCTGGAGCATTTTAATTACACGGTCATGGAATATTGTGATGACAAGAATTATGGAGCATTGTGATGACAAGGGCCATGGTGCATTGTGATGACACGGTCATGGAACATTGTGATGACAAGAATTCTGGAGCATTTTAATTACACGGTCATGGAATATTGTGATGACAAGAATTATGGAGCATTGTGATGACAAGGGCCATGGTGCATTGTGATGACACGGTCATGGAACATTGTGGTGACAAGAATTATGGAGCATGGTGATGACACGGTCATGGAACTTTGTGATGAAAAGAATTATGGAGCATTGTGATGACAAGGGCCATGGAGCATTGTGATGACATGGTCATGGAACATTGTGATGACAAGAATTCTGGAGCATTGTGATGACAAGGGCCATGGAGCATTGTGATGACACGGTCATGGAACATTGTGATGACAAGAATTCTGGAGCATTGTGATGACAAGGGCCATGGAGCATTGTGATGACACGGTCATGGAACATTGTGATGACAAGAATTATGGAGCATTGTGATGACACGGTCATGGAACATTGTGATGACAAGAATTCTGGAGCATTGTGATGACAAGGGCCATGGAGCATTGTGGTGACATGGTCATGGAACATTGTGATGACAAGAATTATGGAGCATTGTGATGACACGGTCATGGAACATTGTGATGACAAGAATTATGGAGCATTGTGATGACACGGTCATGGAACATTGTGATGACAAGAATTCTGGAGCATTGTGATGACAAGGGCCATGGAGCATTGTGATGACACGGTCATGGAACATTGTGATGACAAGAATTCTGGAGCACTGTGATGACAAGGGACATGGAGCATTGTGATGACACGGTCATGGAACATTCTGATGACAAGAATTCTGGAGCATTGTGATGACAAGGGCCATGGAGAATTGTGATGACAAGAATTCTGGAGCATTGTGATGACAAGGGCCATGGAGCATTGTGATGACACGGTCATGGAACATTGGGATGACAAGAATTCTGGAGAATTGTGATGACAAGGGCCATGGAGCATTGTGATGACATGGTCATGGAACATTGGATTGACAAGAATTCTGGAGCATTTTAATTACACGGTCATGGAATATTGTGATGACAAGAATTATGGAGCATTGTGATGACAAGGGCCATGTTGCATTGTGATGACACGGTCATGGAACATTGTGATGACAAGCAATCTGGAGCATTGTGATGAAAAGGGCCATGGAGCATTGTGATAACACGGTCATGGAACATTGTGATGACAAGAATTCTGGAGCATTGTGATGAGAAGGGCCATGGAGAATTGTGATGACATGGTCATGGAACATGGTGATGACAAGAATTCTGGAGCATGGTGATGACAAAGGCCATGGTGCATTGTGATGACACGGTCATGGAACTTTGTGATGACAAGCAATCTGGAGCATTGTGATGAAAAGGGCCATGGAGCATTGTGATGACACGGTCATGGAACATTGTGATGACAAGAATTCTGGAGCATTGTGATGCGAAGGGCCATGGAGAATTGTGATGACATGGTCATGGAACATGGTGATGACAAGAATTCTGGAGCATTGTGATGACCAGGGCCATGGAGCATTGTGATGACAAGTGTCACGGAGCATTGTAATGAGAGGTTTCATTGTGCACCGTGATGACAAGGGGGATGGAGTATTGTGATGAAACTGGTCCTGGAGCATTGTGATAACAAAAGCCATTGAGCATTGTGATGACAGGCATCATGGAGCATTGTGAAGAAAGGGGTCATGGGGAATTGTAATGACAATAGAGAAATGTGATGAAAATGGTCAGCAAGCAAATTGATTAAAGTGGTCATTTAGAATTGTCATGAAAAACTATATAGAACATTGTGATGGCAAAGGTCATGCAGAACTGTGATGACCAGTGTCATGTAGCATTGTGATGACACGGTCATGGAACATTGTGATGACAAGAATTGTGGAGCATTGTGGTGACACGGTCATGGAACATTGTGATGACAAGAATTATGGAGCATTGTGATGACACGGTCATGGAACATTGTGATGACAAGAATTATGGAGCATTGTGATGACACGGTCATGGAACATTGTGATGACAAGAATTCTGGAGCATTGTGATGACAAGGTCCATGGAGCATTGTGATGACACAGTCATGGAAAATTGTGATGACAAGAATTCTGGAAAATTGTGATGACAAGGGCCATGGAGCATTGTGATGACACGGTCATGGAACATTGTGATGACAAGAATTCTGGAGCATTGTGATGACAAGGGCCATGGAGCATTGTGGTGACACGGTCATGGAACATTGTGATGACAAGAATTATGGAGCATTGTGATGACACGGTCATGGAAAATTTTGATGACAAGAAGTATGGAGCATTGTGATGACAAGGGCCATGGAGCATTGTGATGACACGGTCATGGAACATTGTGATGACAAGAATTCAGGAGCATTGTGATGCGAAGGGCCATGGAGAATTGTGATGACATGGTCATGGAACATGGTGATGACAAGAATTCTGGAGCATTGTGATGACAAGGGCCATGGAGCATTGTGATGACAAGTGTCACGGAGCATTGTAATGAGAGGTTTCATTGTGCACCGTGATGACAAGGGGGATGGAGTATTGTGATGAAACTGGTCCTGGATCATTGTGATAACAAAAGCCATTGAGCATTGTGATGACAGGCATCATGGAGCATTGTGAAGAAAGGGGTCATGTGGAATTGTAATGACAATAGAGAAATGTGATGAAAATGGTCAGCAAGCAAATTGATTAAAGTGGTCATTTAGAATTGTCATGAAAAACTATATAGAGCATTGTGATGGCAAAGGTCATGGAGAACTGTGATGACCAGTGTCATGTAGCATTGTGATGACACGGTCATGGAACATTGTGATGACAAGAATTGTGGAGCATTGTTGTGACACGGTCATGGAACATTGTGATGACAAGAATTATGGAGCATTGTGATGAAACGGTCATGGAACATTGTGATGACAAGAATTATGGAGCATTGTGATGAAACGGTCATGGAACATTGTGATGACAAGAATTCTGGAGCATTGTGATGACAAGGGCCATGGAGCATTGTGATGACACAGTCATGGAACATTGTGATGACAAGAATTCTGGAGCATTGTGATGACAAGGGCCATGGAGCATTGTGGTGACACGGTCATGGAACATTGTGATGACAAGAATTATGGAGCATTGTGATGACACGGTCATGGAACATTGTGATGACAAGAATTATGGAGCATTGTGATGACACGGTCATGGAACATTGTGATGACAAGAATTCTGGAGCATTTTGATGACAAGGGCCATGGAGCATTGTGATGACACGGTCATGGAACATTGTGATGACAAGAATTCTGGAGCATTGTGATGACAAGGGCCATGGAGCATTGTGATGACACGGTCATGGAACATTGTGATGACAAGAATTCTGGAGCATTGTGATGACAAGGGCCATGGAGCATTGTGATGACACGGTCATGGAACATTGTGATGACAAGAATTCTGGAGCATTGTGATGACAAGGGCCATGGAGCATTGTGATGACACGGTCATGGAACATTGTGATGACAAGAATTCTGGAGAATTGTGATGACAAGGGCCATGGAGCATTGTGATGACATGGTCATGGAACATTGTGATGACAAGAATTCTGGAGCATTTTAATTACACGGTCATGGAACATTGTGATGACAAGAATTCTGTAGCATTGTGATGAGAAGGGCCATGGAGAATTGTGATGACATGGTCATGGAACATGGTGATGACAAGAATTCTGGAGCATTGTGATGACACGGTCATGGAACTTTGTGATGACAAGAATTCTGGAGCATTGTGATGCGAAGGGCCATGGAGAATTGTGATGACATGGTCATGGAACATGGTGATGACAAGAATTCTGGAGCATTGTGATGACAAGGGCCATGGAGCATTGTGATGACAAGTGTCACGGAGCATTGTAATGAGAGGTTTCATTGTGCACCGTGATGACAAGGGGGATGGAGTATTGTGATGAAACTGGTCCTGGAGCATTGTGATAACAAAAGCCATTGAGCATTGTGATGACAGGCATCATGGAGCATTGTGAAGAATGGGGACATGGGGAATTGTAATGACAATAGAGAAATGTGATGAAAATGGTCAGCAAGCAAAATGATTAAAGTGGTCATTTAGAATTGTCATGAAAAACTATATAGAGCATTGTGATGACAAAGGTCATGGAGAACTGTGATGACCAGGGTCATGTAGCATTGTGATGACACGGTCATGGAACATTGTGATGACAAGAATTGTGGAGCATTGTGGTGACACGGTCATGGAACATTGTGATGACAAGAATTATGGAGCATTGTGATGAAACGGTCATGGAACATTGTGATGACAAGAATTATGGAGCATTGTGATGACACGGTCATGGAACATTGTGATGACAAGAATTCTGGAGCATTGTGATGACAAGGGCCATGGAGCATTGTGATGACACAGTCATGGAACATTGTGATGACAAGAATTCTGGAGCATTGTGATGAAAAGGGCCATGGAGCATTGTGATGACACGGTCATGGAATATTGTGATGACAAGAATTCTGGAGCATTGTGATGACAAGGGCCATGGAGCATTGTGGTGACACGGTCATGGAACATTGTGATGACAAGAATTATAGAGCATTGTGATGACACGGTCATGGAACATTGTGATGACAAGAATTATGGAGCATTGTGATGACACGGTCATGGAACATTGTGATGACACGGTCATGGAACATTGTGATGACAAGAATTCTGGAGCATTGTGATGACAAGGGCCATGGAGCATTGTGATGACACGGTCATGGAACATTGTGATGACAAGAATTCTGGAGCATTGTGATGACACGGTCATGGAACATTGTGATGACAAGAATTCTGGAGCATTTTGATGACAAGGGCCATGGAGCATTGTGATGACACGGTCATGGAACATTGTGATGACAAGAATTCTGGAGCATTGTGATGACAAGGGCCATGGAGTATTGTGATGACACGGTCATGGAACATTGTGATGACAAGAATTCTGGAGCATTGTGATGACCAGGGCCATGGAGCATTGTGATGACACGGTCATGGAACATTGTGATGACAAGAATTCTGGAGAATTGTGATGACAAGGGCCATGGAGCATTGTGATGACATGGTCATGGAACATTGTGATGACAAGAATTCTGGAGCATTTTATTTACACGGTCATGGAACATTGTGATGACAAGAATTATGGAGCACTGTGATGACAAGGGCCATGGTGCATTGTGATGACACGGTCATGGAACATTGTGATGACAAGAATTCTGGAGCATTGTGATGAGAAGGGCCATGGAGAATTGTGATGACATGGTCATGGAACATGGTGATGACAAGAATTCTGGAGCATTGTGATGACACCGTCATGGAACATTGTGATGACAAGCAATCTGGAGCATTGTGATGAAAAGGGCCATGGAGCATTGTGATGACACGGTCATGGAACATTGTGATGACAAGAATTCTGGAGCATTGTGATGACAAGGACCTTGGAGCATTGTGATGACACGGTCATGGAACATGGTGATGACAAGAATTCTGGAGCATTGTGATGAAAAGGGCCATGGAGCATTGTGATGACACGGTCATGGAACATTGTGGTGACAAGAATTATGGAGCATTGTGATGACACGGTCATGGAACATTGTGATGACAAGAGTTATGGAGCATTGTGATGACAAGGGCCATGGAGCATTGTGATGACATGGTCATGGAACATTGTGATGACAAGAATTCTGGAGCATTGTGATGACAAGGGCCATGGAGCATTGTGATGACACGGTCATGGAACATTGTGATGACAAGAATTCTGGAGCATTGTGATGACAAGGGCCATGGAGCATTGTGATGACACGGTCATGGAACATTGTGATGACAAGAATTCTGGAGCATTGTGATGACAAGGGCCATGGAGCATTGTGATGACACGGTCATGGAACATTGTGATGACAAGAATTCTGGAGAATTGTGATGACAAGGGCCATGGAGCATTGTGATGACATGGTCATGGAACATTGTGATGACAAGAATTCTGGAGCATTTTAATTACACGGTCATGGAACCTTGTGATGACAAGAATTATGGAGCACTGTGATGACAAGGGCCATGTTGCATTGTGATGACACGGTCATGGAACATTGTGATGACAAGAATTCTGGAGCATTGTGATGAGAAGGGCCATGGAGAATTGTGATGACATGGTCATGGAACATGGTGATGACCAGAATTATGGAGCATTGTGATGACACGGTCATGGAACATTGTGATGACAAGCAATCTGGAGCATTGTGATGAAAAGGGCCATGGAGCATTGTGATGACACGGTCATGGAACATTGTGATGACAAGAATTCTGGAGCATTGTGATGACAAGGGCCATGGAGCATTGTGATGACACGGTCATGGAACATGGTGATGACAAGAATTCTGGAGCATTGTGATGAAAAGGGCCATGGAGCATTGTGATGACACGGTCATGGAACATTGTGGTGACAAGAATTATGGAGCATTGTGATGACACGGTCATGGAACATTGTGATGACAAGAATTATGGAGCATTGTGATGACACGGTCATGGAACATTGTGATGACAAGAATTATGGAGCATTGTGATGACACGGTCATGGAACATTGTGTTGACAAGAATTCTGGAGCATTGTGATGACAAGGGCCATGGAGCATTGTGATGACACGGTCATGGAACATTGTGATGACAAGAATTCTGGAGCATTGTGATGACAAGGGACATGGAGCATTGTGATGACACGGTCATGGAACATTGTGATGACAAGAATTCTGGAGCATTTTGATGACAAGGGCCATGGAGAATTGTGATGACAAGAATTCTGGAGCATTGTGATGACAAGGGCCATGGAGCATTGTGATGACACGGTCATGGAACATTGTGATGACAAGAATTCTGGAGAATTGTGATGACAAGGGCCATGGAGCAATGTGATGACATGGTCATGGAACATTGTAATGACAAGAATTCTGGAGCATTGTGATGAGAAGGGCCATGGAGAATTGTGATGACATGGTCATGGAACATTGTGATGACAAGAATTCTGGAGCATTTTAATTACACGGTCATGGAATATTGTGATGACAAGAATTATGGAGCATTGTGATGACAAGGGCCATGGTGCATTGTGATGACACGGTCATGGAACATTGTGATGACAAGCAATCTGGAGCATTGTGATGAAAAGGGCCATGGAGCATTGTGATGACACGGTCATGGAACATTGTGATGACAAGAATTCTGGAGCATTGTGATGAGAAGGGCCATGGAGAATTGTGATGACATGGTCATGGAACATGGTGATGACAAGAATTCTGGAGCATTGTGATGACACGGTCATGGAACATTGTGATGACAAGAATTCTGGAGCATTGTGATGAGAAGGGCCATGGAGAATTGTGATGACATGGTCATGGAACATGGTGATGACAAGAATTCTGGAGCATTGTGATGACACGGTCATGGAACATTGTGATGACAAGCAATCTGGAGCATTGTGATGAAAAGGGCCATGGAGCATTGTGATGACACGGTCATGGAACATTGTGATCACAAGAATTCTGGAGCATTGTGATGACAAGGGCCATGGAGCATTGTGATGACACGGTCATGGAACATGGTGATGACAAGAAATCTGGAGCATTGTGATGAAAATGGCCATGGAGCATTGTGATGACACGGTCATGGGACATTGTGTTGACAAGAATTATGGAGCATTGTGATGACACGGTCATGGAACATTGTGATGACAAGAATTATGGAGCATTGTGATGACAAGGGCCATGGAGCATTGTAATGAGAGGTTTCATTGTGCACCGTGATGACAAGGGGGATGGAGTATTGTGATGAAACTGGTCCTGGAGCATTGTGATAACAAAAGCCATTGAGCATTGTGATGACAGGCATCATGGCGCATTGTGAAGAAAGGGGTCATGTGGAATTGTAATGACAATAGAGAAATGTGATGAAAATGGTCAGCAAGCAAATTGATTAAAGTGGTCATTTAGAATTGTCATGAAAAACTATATAGAGCATTGTGATGGCAAAGGTCATGGAGAACTGTGATGACCAGGGTCATGTAGCATTGTGATGACACGGTCATGGAACATTGTGATGACAAGAATTATGGAGCATTGTGATGAAACGTTCATGGAACATTGTGATGACAAGAATTCTGGAGCATTGTGATGACAAGGGCCATGGAGCATTGTGATGACACAGTCATGGAACATTGTGATGACAAGAATTCTGGAACATTGTGATGACAAGGGCCATGGAGCATTGTGGTGACACGGTCATGGAACATTGTGATGACAAGAATTATGGAGCATTGTGATGACACGGTCATGGAACATTGTGATGACAAGAATTATGGAGCATTGTGATGACACGGTCATGGAACATTGTGATGACAAGAATTCTGGAGCATTTTGATGACAAGGGCCATGGAGCATTGTGATGACACGGTCATGGAACATTGTGATGACAAGAATTCTGGAGCATTGTGATGACAAGGGCCATGGAGCATTGTGATGACACGGTCATGGAACATTGTGATGACAAGAATTCTGGAGCATTGTGATGACAAGGGCCATGGAGCATTGTGATGACACGGTCATGGAACATTGTGATGACAAGAATTCTGGAGCATTGTGATGACAAGGGCCATGGAGCATTGTGATGACACGGTCATGGAACATTGTGATGACAAGAATTCTGGAGAATTGTGATGACAAGGGCCATGGAGCATTGTGATGACATGGTCATGGAACATTGTGATGACAAGAATTCTGGAGCATTTTAATTACACGGTCATGGAACATTGTGATGACAAGAATTCTGGAGCATTGTGATGAGAAGGGCCATGGAGAATTGTGATGACATGGTCATGGAACATGGTGATGACAAGAATTCTGGAGATTGTGATGACACGGTCATGGAACTTTGTGATGACAAGAATTCTGGAGCATTGTGATGCGAAGGGCCATGGAGAATTGTGATGACATGGTCATGGAACATGGTGATGACAAGAATTCTGGAGCATTGTGATGACAAGGGCCATGGAGCATTGTGATGACAAGTGTCACGGAGCATTGTAATGAGAGGTTTCATTGTGCACCGTGATGACAAGGGGGATGGAGTATTGTGATGAAACTGGTCCTGGAGCATTGTGATAACAAAAGCCATTGAGCATTGTGATGACAGGCATCATGGAGCATTGTGAAGAATGGGGACATGGGGAATTGTAATGACAATAGAGAAATGTGATGAAAATGGTCAGCAAGCAAAATGATTAAAGTGGTCATTTAGAATTGTCATGAAAAACTATATAGAGCATTGTGATGACAAAGGTCATGGAGAACTGTGATGACCAGGGTCATGTAGCATTGTGATGACACGGTCATGGAACATTGTGATGACAAGAATTGTGGAGCATTGTGGTGACACGGTCATGGAACATTGTGATGACAAGAATTATGGAGCATTGTGATGAAACGGTCATGGAACATTGTGATGACAAGAATTATGGAGCATTGTGATGACACGGTCATGGAACATTGTGATGACAAGAATTCTGGAGCATTGTGATGACAAGGGCCATGGAGCATTGTGATGACACAGTCATGGAACATTGTGATGACAAGAATTCTGGAGCATTGTGATGAAAAGGGCCATGGAGCATTGTGATGACACGGTCATGGAATATTGTGATGACAAGAATTCTGGAGCATTGTGATGACAAGGGCCATGGAGCATTGTGGTGACACGGTCATGGAACATTGTGATGACAAGAATTATGGAGCATTGTGATGACACGGTCATGGAACATTGTGATGACAAGAATTATGGAGCATTGTGATGACACGGTCATGGAACATTGTGATGACACGGTCATGGAACATTGTGATGACAAGAATTCTGGAGCATTGTGATGACAAGGGCCATGGAGCATTGTGATGACACGGTCATGGAACATTGTGATGACAAGAATTCTGGAGCATTGTGATGACACGGTCATGGAACATTGTGATGACAAGAATTCTGGAGCATTTTGATGACAAGGGCCATGGAGCATTGTGATGACACGGTCATGGAACATTGTGATGACAAGAATTCTGGAGCATTGTGATGACAAGGGCCATGGAGTATTGTGATGACACGGTCATGGAACATTGTGATGACAAGAATTCTGGAGCATTGTGATGACAAGGGCCATGGAGCATTGTGATGACACGGTCATGGAACATTGTGATGACAAGAATTCTGGAGAATTGTGATGACAAGGGCCATGGAGCATTGTGATGACATGGTCATGGAACATTGTGATGACAAGAATTCTGGAGCATTTTAATTACACGGTCATGGAACATTGTGATGACAAGAATTATGGAGCACTGTGATGACAAGGGCCATGGTGCATTGTGATGACACGGTCATGGAACATTGTGATGACAAGAATTCTGGAGCATTGTGATGAGAAGGGCCATGGAGAATTGTGATGACATGGTCATGGAACATGGTGATGACAAGAATTCTGGAGCATTGTGATGACACGGTCATGGAACATTGTGATGACAAGCAATCTGGAGCATTGTGATGAAAAGGGCCATGGAGCATTGTGATGACACGGTCATGGAACATTGTGATGACAAGAATTCTGGAGCATTGTGATGACAAGGACCTTGGAGCATTGTGATGACACGGTCATGGAACATGGTGATGACAAGAATTCTGGAGCATTGTGATGAAAAGGGCCATGGAGCATTGTGATGACACGGTCATGGAACATTGTGGTGACAAGAATTATGGAGCATTGTGATGACACGGTCATGGAACATTGTGATGACAAGAATTATGGAGCATTGTGATGACAAGGGCCATGGAGCATTGTGATGACATGGTCATGGAACATTGTGATGACAAGAATTCTGGAGCATTGTGATGACAAGGGCCATGGAGCATTGTGGTGACACGGTCATGGAACATTGTGATGACAAGAATTATGGAGCATTGTGATGACACGGTCATGGAACATTGTGATGACAAGAATTATGGAGCATTGTGATGACACGGTCATGGAACATTGTGATGACACGGTCATGGAACATTGTGATGACAAGAATTCTGGAGCATTGTGATGACAAGGGCCATGGAGCATTGTGATCACACGGTCATGGAACATTGTGATGACAAGAATTCTGGAGCATTGTGATGACACGGTCATGGAACATTGTGATGACAAGAATTCTGGAGCATTTTGATGACAAGGGCCATGGAGCATTGTGATGACACGGTCATGGAACATTGTGATGACAAGAATTCTGGAGCATTGTGATGACAAGGGCCATGGAGTATTGTGATGACACGGTCATGGAACATTGTGATGACAAGAATTCTGGAGCATTGTGATGACAAGGGCCATGGAGCATTGTGATGACACGGTCATGGAACATTGTGATGACAAGAATTCTGGAGAATTGTGATGACAAGGGCCATGGAGCATTGTGATGACATGGTCATGGAACATTGTGATGACAAGAATTCTGGAGCATTTTAATTACACGGTCATGGAACATTGTGATGACAAGAATTATGGAGCACTGTGATGACAAGGGCCATGGTGCATTGTGATGACACGGTCATGGAACATTGTGATGACAAGAATTCTGGAGCATTGTGATGAGAAGGGCCATGGAGAATTGTGATGACATGGTCATGGAACATGGTGATGACAAGAATTCTGGAGCATTGTGATGACACGGTCATGGAACATTGTGATGACAAGCAATCTGGAGCATTGTGATGAAAAGGGCCATGGAGCATTGTGATGACACGGTCATGGAACATTGTGATGACAAGAATTCTGGAGCATTGTGATGACAAGGACCTTGGAGCATTGTGATGACACGGTCATGGAACATGGTGATGACAAGAATTCTGGAGCATTGTGATGAAAAGGGCCATGGAGCATTGTGATGACACGGTCATGGAACATTGTGGTGACAAGAATTATGGAGCATTGTGATGACACGGTCATGGAACATTGTGATGACAAGAATTATGGAGCATTGTGATGACAAGGGCCATGGAGCATTGTGATGACATGGTCATGGAACATTGTGATGACAAGAATTCTGGAGCATTGTGATGACAAGGGCCATGGAGCATTGTGATGACACGGTCATGGAACATTGTGATGACAAGAATTCTGGAGCATTGTGATGACAAGGGCCATGGAGCATTGTGATGACACGGTCATGGAACATTGTGATGACAAGAATTCTGGAGCATTGTGATGACAAGGGCCATGGAGCATTGTGATGACACGGTCATGGAACATTGTGATGACAAGAATTCTGGAGAATTGTGATGACAAGGGCCATGGAGCATTGTGATGACATGGTCATGGAACATTGTGATGACAAGAATTCTGGAGCATTTTAATTACACGGTCATGGAACCTTGTGATGACAAGAATTATGGAGCACTGTGATGACAAGGGCCATGTTGCATTGTGATGACACGGTCATGGAACATTGTGATGACAAGAATTCTGGAGCATTGTGATGAGAAGGGCCATGGAGAATTGTGATGACATGGTCATGGAACATGGTGATGACCAGAATTCTGGAGCATTGTGATGACACGGTCATGGAACATTGTGATGACAAGCAATCTGGAGCATTGTGATGAAAAGGGACATGGAGCATTGTGATGACACGGTCATGGAACATTGTGATGACAAGAATTCTGGAGCATTGTGATGACAAGGGCCATGGAGCATTGTGATGACACGGTCATGGAACATGGTGATGACAAGAATTCTGGAGCATTGTGATGAAAAGGGCCATGGAGCATTGTGATGACACGGTCATGGAACATTGTGGTGACAAGAATTATGGAGCATTGTGATGACACGGTCATGGAACATTGTGATGACAAGAATTATGGAGCATTGTGATGACAAGGGCCATGGAGCATTGTGATGACATGGTCATGGAACATTGTGATGACAAGAATTCTGGAACATTGTGATGACAAGGGCCATGGAGCATTGTGATGACACGGTCATGGAACATTGTGATGACAAGAATTCTGGAGCATTGTGATGACAAGGGCCATGGAGTATTGTGATTACACGGTCATGGAACATTGTGATGACAACAATTATGGAGCATTGTGATGACACGGTCATGGAACATTGTGATGACAAGAATTCTGGAGCATTGTGATGACAAGGGCCATGGAGCATTGTGGTGACATGGTCATGGAACATTGTGATGACAAGAATTATGGAGCATTGTGATGACACGGTCATGGAACATTGTGATGACAAGAATTATGGAGCATTGTGATGACACGGTCATGGAACATTGTGTTGACAAGAATTCTGGAGCATTGTGATGACAAGGGCCATGGAGCATTGTGATGACACGGTCATGGAACATTGTGATGACAAGAATTCTGGAGCATTGTGATGACAAGGGACATGGAGCATTGTGATGACACGGTCATGGAACATTGTGATGACAAGAATTCTGGAGCATTGTGATGACAAGGGCCATGGAGAATTGTGATGACAAGAATTCTGGAGCATTGTGATGACAAGGGCCATGGAGCATTGTGATGACACGGTCATGGAACATTGTGATGACAAGAATTCTGGAGAATTGTGATGACAAGGGCCATGGAGCAATGTGATGACATGGTCATGGAACATTGTAATGACAAGAATTCTGGAGCATTGTGATGAGAAGGGCCATGGAGAATTGTGATGACATGGTCATGGAACATTGTGATGACAAGAATTCTGGAGCATTTTAATTACACGGTCATGGAATATTGTGATGACAAGAATTATGGAGCATTGTGATGACAAGGGCCATGGTGCATTGTGATGACACGGTCATGGAACATTGTGATGACAAGCAATCTGGAGCATTGTGATGAAAAGGGCCATGGAGCATTGTGATGACACGGTCATGGAACATTGTGATGACAAGAATTCTGGAGCATTGTGATGAGAAGGGCCATGGAGAATTGTGATGACATGGTCATGTAACATGGTGATGACAAGAATTCTGGAGCATTGTGATGACACGGTCATGGAACATTGTGATGACAAGAATTCTGGAGCATTGTGATGAGAAGGGCCATGGAGAATTGTGATGACATGGTCATGGAACATGGTGATGACAAGAATTCTGGAGCATTGTGATGACACGGTCATGGAACATTGTGATGACAAGCAATCTGGAGCATTGTGATGAAAAGGGCCATGGAGCATTGTGATGACACGGTCATGGAACATTGTGATCACAAGAATTCTGGAGCATTGTGAAGACAAGGGCCATGGAGCATTGTGATGACACGGTCATGGAACATGGTGATGACAAGAAATCTGGAGCATTGTGATGAAAATGGCCATGGAGCATTGTGATGACACGGTCATGGGACATTGTGGTGACAAGAATTATGGAGCATTGTGATGACACGGTCATGGAACATTGTGATGACAAGAATTATGGAGCATTGTGATGACAAGTGCCATGGAGCATTGTGATGACATGGTCATGGAACATTGTGATGACAAGAATTCTGGAGCATTGTGATGACAAGGGCCATGGAGCATTGTGATGACATGGTCATGGAACATTGTGATGACAAGAATTCTGGAGCATTGTGATGACAAGGGCCATGGAGCATTGTGATGACACGGTCATGGAACATTGTGATGACAAGAATTCTGGAGCATTGTGATGACAAGTGCCATGGAGCATTGTGATGACACGGTCATGGAACATTGTGATGACAAGAATTCTGGAGCATTTTAATTACACGGTCATGGAACATTGTGATGACAAGAATTATGGAGCACTGTGATGACAAGGGCCATGGTGCATTGTGATGACACGGTCATGGAACATTGTGATGACAAGAATTCTGGAGCATTGTGATGACAAGGGCCATGGAGCATTGTGATGACATGGTCATGGAACATGGTGATGACAAGAATTCTGGAGCATTTTAATGACACGGTCATGGAACATTGTGATGACAAGAATTATGGAGTATTGTGATGACAAGGGCCATGGTGCATTGTGATGACACGGTCATGGAACATTGTGATGACAAGAATTCTGGAGCATTGTGATGACACGGTCATGGAACATTGTGATGACAAGAATTCTGGAGCATTGTGATGACAAGGGCCATGGAGCATTGTGGTGACATGGTCATGGAACATTGTGATGACAAGAATTATGGAGCATTGTGATGACACGGTCATGGAACATTGTGATGACAAGAATTGTGGAGCATTGTGGTGACACGGTCATGGAACATTGTGATGACAAGAATTATGGAGCATTGTGATGACACGGTCATGGAACATTGTGATGACAAGAATTATGGAGCATTGTGATGACACGGTCATGGAACATTGTGATGACAAGAATTCTGGAGCATTGTGATGACAAGGGCCATGGAGCATTGTAATGACACGGTCATGGAACATTGTGATGACAAGAATTCTGGACAATTGTGATGACAAGGGCCATGGAGCATTGTGATGACACGGTCATGGAACATTGTGATGACAAGAATTCTGGAGCATTGTGATGACAAGGGCCATGGAGCATTGTGGTGACACGGTCATGGAACATTGTGATGACAAGAATTATGGAGCATTGTGATGACACGGTCATGGAACATTGTGATGACAAAAATTCTGGAGCATTGTGATGACAAGGGCCATGGAGCATTGTGATGACACGGTCATGGAACATTGTGATGACAAGAATTCTGGAGAATTGTGATGACAAGGGCCATGGAGCATTGTAATGACATGGTCATGGAACATTGTGATGACAAGAATTCTGGAGCATTTTAATGACACGGTCATGGAACATTGTGATGAAAAAAATTATGGAGCATTGTGATGACAAGGGCCATGGTGCATTGTGATGACACGGTCATGGAACATTGTCATGACAAGAATTCTGGAGCATTGTGATGAGAAGGGCCATGGAGAATTGTGATGACATGGTCATGGAACATGGTGATGACAAGAATTCTGGAGCATTGTGATGACACGGTCATGAAACTTTGTGATGACAAGCAATCTGGAGCATTGTGATGAAAAGGGCCATGGAACACTGTGATGACACGGTCATGGAACATTGTGATGACAAGAATTCTGGAGCATTGTGATGCGAAGGCCCATGGAGAATTGTGATGACATGGTCATGGAACATGGTGATGACAAGAATTCTGGAGCATTGTGATGACATGGCCATGGAGCATTGTGATGACAAGTGTCACGGAGCATTGTAATGAGAGGTTTCATTGTGCACCGTGATGACAAGGGGGATGGAGTATTGTGATGAAACTGGTCCTGGAGCATTGTGATAACAAAAGCCATTGAGCATTGTGATGACAGGCATCATGGAGCATTGTGAAGAAAGGGGTCATGGGGAATTGTAATGACAATAGAGAAATGTGATGAAAATGGTCAGCAAGCAAATTGATTAAAGTGGTCATTTAGAATTGTCATGAAAAACTATATAGAGCATTGTGATGGCAAAGGTCATGGAGAACTGTGATGACCAGTGTCATGTAGCATTGTGATGACACGGTCATGGAACATTGTGATGACAAGAATTGTGGAGCATTGTGGTGACACGGTCATGGAACATTGTGATGACAAGAATTATGGAGCATTGTGATGACACGGTCATGGAATATTGTGATGACAAGAATTCTGGAGCATTGTGATGGCAAGGGCCATGGAGCATTGTGATGACATGGTCATGGAACATGGTGATGAAAAGAATTCTGGAGCATTGTGATGACACGGTCATGGAACATTGTGATGACAAGAATTCTGGAGCATTGTGATGACAAGGGCCATGGAGCATTGTGATGACACGGTCATGGAACATTGTGATGACAAGAATTCTGGAGCATTGTGATGACAAGGGCCATGGAGCATTGTGATGACACGGTCATGGAACAATGTGATGACAAGAATTCTGGAGAATTGTGATGACAAGGGCCATGGAGCATTGTGATGACCTGGTCATGGAACATTATGATGACAAGAATTCTGGAGCATTTTGATGACACTGTCATGGAACATTGTGATGACAAGAATTATGGAGCATTGTGATGACACGGTCATGGAACACTGTGATGACAAGAATTCTGGAGCATTGTGATGAGAAGGGCCATGGAGCATTGTGATGACACGGTCATGGAACATTGTGATGACAAGAATTCTGGAGAATTGTGATGACAAGGGCCATGGAGCATTGTGATGACCTGGTCATGGAACATTATGATGACAAGAATTCTGGAGCATTTTGATGACACTGTCATGGAACATTGTGATGACAAGAATTCTGGAGCATTTTGATGACACTGTCATGGAACATTGTAATGACAAGAATTCTGGAGCATTGTGATGAGAAGGGCCATGGAGAATTGTGATGACATGGTCATGGAACATTGTGATGACAAGAATTCTGGAGCATTTTAATTACACGGTCATGGAATATTGTGATGACAAGAATTATGGAGCATTGTGATGACAAGGGCCATGGTGCATTGTGATGACACGGTCATGGAACATTGTGATGACAAGCAATCTGGAGCATTGTGATGAAAAGGGCCATGGAGCATTGTGATGACACGGTCATGGAACATTGTGATGACAAGAATTCTGGAGCATTGTGATGAGAAGGGCCATGGAGAATTGTGATGACATGGTCATGGAACATGGTGATGACAAGAATTCTGGAGCATTGTGATGACACGGTCATGGAACATTGTGATGACAAGAATTCTGGAGCATTGTGATGAGAAGGGCCATGGAGAATTGTGATGACATGGTCATGGAACATGGTGATGACAAGAATTCTGGAGCATTGTGATGACACGGTCATGGAACATTGTGATGACAAGCAATCTGGAGCATTGTGATGAAAAGGGCCATGGAGCATTGTGATGACACGGTCATGGAACATTGTGATCACAAGAATTCTGGAGCATTGTGATGACAAGGGCCATGGAGCATTGTGATGACACGGTCATGGAACATGGTGATGACAAGAAATCTGGAGCATTGTGATGAAAATGGCCATGGAGCATTGTGATGACACGGTCATGGGACATTGTGGTGACAAGAATTATGGAGCATTGTGATGACACGGTCATGGAACATTGTGATGACAAGAATTATGGAGCATTGTGATGACAAGGGCCATGGAGCATTGTAATGAGAGGTTTCATTGTGCACCGTGATGACAAGGGGGATGGAGTATTGTGATGAAACTGGTCCTGGAGCATTGTGATAACAAAAGCCATTGAGCATTGTGATGACAGGCATCATGGCGCATTGTGAAGAAAGGGGTCATGTGGAATTGTAATGACAATAGAGAAATGTGATGAAAATGGTCAGCAAGCAAATTGATTAAAGTGGTCATTTAGAATTGTCATGAAAAACTATATAGAGCATTGTGATGGCAAAGGTCATGGAGAACTGTGATGACCAGGGTCATGTAGCATTGTGATGACACGGTCATGGAACATTGTGATGACAAGAATTATGGAGCATTGTGATGAAACGGTCATGGAACATTGTGATGACAAGAATTCTGGAGCATTGTGATGACAAGGGCCATGGAGCATTGTGATGACACAGTCATGGAACATTGTGATGACAAGAATTCTGGAGCATTGTGATGACAAGGGCCATGGAGCATTGTGGTGACACGGTCATGGAACATTGTGATGACAAGAATTATGGAGCATTGTGATGACACGGTCATGGAACATTGTGATGACAAAAATTATGGAGCATTGTGATGACACGGTCATGGAACATTGTGATGACAAGAATTCTGGAGCATTTTGATGTCAAGGGCCATGGAGCATTGTGATGACACGGTCATGGAACATTGTGATGACAAGAATTCTGGAGCATTGTGATGACAAGGGCCATGGAGCATTGTGATGACACGGTCATGGAACATTGTGATGACAAGAATTCTGGAGCATTGTGATGACAAGGGCCATGGAGCATTGTGATGACACGGTCATGGAACATTGTGATGACAAGAATTCTGGAGCATTGTGATGACAAGGGCCATGGAGCATTGTGATGACACGGTCATGGAACATTGTGATGACAAGAATTCTGGAGAATTGTGATGACAAGGGCCATGGAGCATTGTGATGACATGGTCATGGAACATTGTGATGACAAGAATTCTGGAGCATTTTAATTACACGGTCATGGAACATTGTGATGACAAGAATTCTGGAGCATTGTGATGAGAAGGGCCATGGAGAATTGTGATGACATGGTCATGGAACATGGTGATGACAAGAATTCTGGAGCATTGTGATGACACGGTCATGGAACTTTGTGATGACAAGAATTCTGGAGCATTGTGATGCGAAGGGCCATGGAGAATTGTGATGACATGGTCATGGAACATGGTGATGACAAGAATTCTGGAGCATTGTGATGACAAGGGCCATGGAGCATTGTGATGACAAGTGTCACGGAGCATTGTAATGAGAGGTTTCATTGTGCACCGTGATGACAAGGGGGATGGAGTATTGTGATGAAACTGGTCCTGGAGCATTGTGATAACAAAAGCCATTGAGCATTGTGATGACAGGCATCATGGAGCATTGTGAAGAATGGGGACATGGGGAATTGTAATGACAATAGAGAAATGTGATGAAAATGGTCAGCAAGCAAAATGATTAAAGTGGTCATTTAGAATTGTCATGAAAAACTATATAGAGCATTGTGATGACAAAGGTCATGGAGAACTGTGATGACCAGGGTCATGTAGCATTGTGATGACACGGTCATGGAACATTGTGATGACAAGAATTGTGGAGCATTGTGGTGACACGGTCATGGAACATTGTGATGACAAGAATTATGGAGCATTGTGATGACACGGTCATGGAACATTGTGATGACAAGAATTATGGAGCATTGTGATGACAAGGGCCATGGCGCATTGTGATGACACGGTCATGGAACATTGTGATGACAAGATTCTGGAGCATTGTGATGACAAGGGCCATGGAGCATTGTGATGACATGGTCATGGAACATGGTGATGACAAGAATTCTGGAGCATTGTGATGACAAGGGCCATGGAGCATTGTGATGACAAGTGTCACGGAGCATTGTAATGAGAGGTTTCATTGTGCACCGTGATGACAAGGGGGATGGAGTATTGTGATGAAACTGGTCCTGGAGCATTGTGATAACAAAAGCCATTGAGCATTGTGATGACAGGCATCATGGAGCATTGTGAAGAATGGGGACATGGGGAATTGTAATGACAATAGAGAAATGTGATGAAAATGGTCAGCAAGCAAAATGATTAAAGTGGTCATTTAGAATTGTCATGAAAAACTATATAGAGCATTGTGATGACAAAGGTCATGGAGAACTGTGATGACCAGGGTCATGTAGCATTGTGATGACACGGTCATGGAACATTGTGATGACAAGAATTGTGGAGCATTGTGGTGACACGGTCATGGAACATTGTGATGACAAGAATTATGGAGCATTGTGATGACACGGTCATGGAACATTGTGATGACAAGAATTATGGAGCATTGTGATGACACGGTCATGGAACATTGTGATGACAAGAATTCTGGAGCATTGTGATGACAAGGGCCATGGAGCATTGTGATGACACAGTCATGGAACATTGTGATGACAAGAATTCTGGAGCATTGTGATGAAAAGGGCCATGGAGCATTGTGATGACACGGTCATGGAATATTGTGATGACAAGAATTCTGGAGCATTGTGATGACAAGGGCCATGGAGCATTGTGGTGACACGGTCATGGAACATTGTGATGACAAGAATTATGGAGCATTGTGATGACACGGTCATGGAACATTGTGATGACAAGAATTATGGAGCATTGTGATGACACGGTCATGGAACATTGTGATGACACGGTCATAGAACATTGTGATGACAAGAATTCTGGAGCATTGTGATGACAAGGGCCATGGAGCATTGTGATGACACGGTCATGGAACATTGTGATGACAAGAATTCTGGAGCATTGTGATGACACGGTCATGGAACATTGTGATGACAAGAATTCTGGAGCATTTTAATTACACGGTCATGGAATATTGTGATGACAAGAATTATGGAGCATTGTGATGACAAGGGCCATGGTGCATTGTGATGACACGGTCATGGAACATTGTGATGACAAGCAATCTGGAGCATTGTGATGAAAAGGGCCATGGAGCATTGTGATGACACGGTCATGGAACATTGTGATGACAAGAATTCTGGAGCATTGTGATGAGAAGGGCCATGGAGAATTGTGATGACATGGTCATGGAACATGGTGATGACAAGAATTCTGGAGCATTGTGATGACACGGTCATGGAACATTGTGATGACAAGAATTCTGGAGCATTGTGATGAGAAGGGCCATGGAGAATTGTGATGACATGGTCATGGAACATGGTGATGACAAGAATTCTGGAGCATTGTGATGACACGGTCATGGAACATTGTGATGACAAGCAATCTGGAGCATTGTGATGAAAAGGGCCATGGAGCATTGTGATGACACGGTCATGGAACATTGTGATCACAAGAATTCTGGAGCATTGTGATGACAAGGGCCATGGAGCATTGTGATGACACGGTCATGGAACATGGTGATGACAAGAAATCTGGAGCATTGTGATGAAAATGGCCATGGAGCATTGTGATGACACGGTCATGGGACATTGTGGTGACAAGAATTATGGAGCATTGTGATGACACGGTCATGGAACATTGTGATGACAAGAATTATGGAGCATTGTGATGACAAGGGCCATGGAGCATTGTAATGAGAGGTTTCATTGTGCACCGTGATGACAAGGGGGATGGAGTATTGTGATGAAACTGGTCCTGGAGCATTGTGATAACAAAAGCCATTGAGCATTGTGATGACAGGCATCATGGCGCATTGTGAAGAAAGGGGTCATGTGGAATTGTAATGACAATAGAGAAATGTGATGAAAATGGTCAGCAAGCAAATTGATTAAAGTGGTCATTTAGAATTGTCATGAAAAACTATATAGAGCATTGTGATGGCAAAGGTCATGGAGAACTGTGATGACCAGGGTCATGTAGCATTGTGATGACACGGTCATGGAACATTGTGATGACAAGAATTATGGAGCATTGTGATGAAACGGTCATGGAACATTGTGATGACAAGAATTCTGGAGCATTGTGATGACAAGGGCCATGGAGCATTGTGATGACACAGTCATGGAACATTGTGATGACAAGAATTCTGGAGCATTGTGATGACAAGGGCCATGGAGCATTGTGGTGACACGGTCATGGAACATTGTGATGACAAGAATTATGGAGCATTGTGATGACACGGTCATGGAACATTGTGATGACAAGAATTATGGAGCATTGTGATGACACGGTCATGGAACATTGTGATGACAAGAATTCTGGAGCATTTTGATGACAAGGGCCATGGAGCATTGTGATGACACGGTCATGGAACATTGTGATGACAAGAATTCTGGAGCATTGTGATGACAAGGGCCATGGAGCATTGTGATGACACGGTCATGGAACATTGTGATGACAAGAATTCTGGAGCATTGTGATGACAAGGGCCATGGAGCATTGTGATGACACGGTCATGGAACATTGTGATGACAAGAATTCTGGAGCATTGTGATGACAAGGGCCATGGAGCATTGTGATGACACGGTCATGGAACATTGTGATGACAAGAATTCTGGAGAATTGTGATGACAAGGGCCATGGAGCATTGTGATGACATGGTCATGGAACATTGTGATGACAAGAATTCTGGAGCATTTTAATTACACGGTCATGGAACATTGTGATGACAAGAATTCTGGAGCATTGTGATGAGAAGGGCCATGGAGAATTGTGATGACATGGTCATGGAACATGGTGATGACAAGAATTCTGGAGCATTGTGATGACACGGTCATGGAACATTGTGATGACAAGAATTCTGGAGCATTGTGATGAGAAGGGCCATGGAGAATTGTGATGACATGGTCATGGAACATGGTGATGACAAGAATTCTGGAGCATTGTGATGACACGGTCATGGAACATTGTGATGACAAGCAATCTGGAGCATTGTGATGAAAAGGGCCATGGAGCATTGTGATGACACGGTCATGGAACATTGTGATCACAAGAATTCTGGAGCATTGTGATGACAAGGGCCATGGAGCATTGTGATGACACGGTCATGGAACATGGTGATGACAAGAAATCTGGAGCATTGTGATGAAAATGGCCATGGAGCATTGTGATGACACGGTCATGGGACATTGTGGTGACAAGAATTATGGAGCATTGTGATGACACGGTCATGGAACATTGTGATGACAAGAATTATGGAGCATTGTGATGACAAGTGCCATGGAGCATTGTGATGACATGGTCATGGAACATTGTGATGACAAGAATTCTGGAGCATTGTGATGACAAGGGCCATGGAGCATTGTGATGACACGGTCATGGAACATTGTGATGACAAGAATTCTGGAGCATTGTGATGACAAGGGCCATGGAGCATTGTGATGACACGGTCATGGAACATTGTGATGACAAGAATTCTGGAGCATTGTGATGACAAGGGCCATGGAGCATTGTGATGACACGGTCATGGAACATTGTGATGACAAGAATTCTGGAGCATTTTAATTACACGGTCATGGAACATTGTGATGACAAGAATTATGGAGCACTGTGATGACAAGGGCCATGGTGCATTGTGATGACACGGTCATGGAACATTGTGATGACAAGAATTCTGGAGCATTGTGATGACAAGGGCCATGGAGCATTGTGATGACATGGTCATGGAACATGGTGATGACAAGAATTCTGGAGCATTTTAATGACACGGTCATGGAACATTGTGATGACAAGAATTATGGAGTATTGTGATGACAAGGGCCATGGTGCATTGTGATGACACGGTCATGGAACATTGTGATGACAAGAATTCTGGAGCATTGTGATGACACGGTCATGGAACATTGTGATGACAAGAATTCTGGAGCATTGTGATGACAAGGGCCATGGAGCATTGTGGTGACATGGTCATGGAACATTGTGATGACAAGAATTATGGAGCATTGTGATGACACGGTCATGGAACATTGTGATGACAAGAATTGTGGAGCATTGTGGTGACACGGTCATGGAACATTGTGATGACAAGAATTATGGAGCATTGTGATGACACGGTCATGGAACATTGTGATGACAAGAATTATGGAGCATTGTGATTACACGGTCATGGAACATTGTGATGACAAGAATTCTGGAGCATTGTGATGACAAGGGCCATGGAGCATTGTAATGACACGGTCATGGAACATTGTGATGACAAGAATTCTGGACAATTGTGATGACAAGGGCCATGGAGCATTGTGATGACACGGTCATGGAACATTGTGATGACAAGAATTCTGGAGCATTGTGATGACAAGGGCCATGGAGCATTGTGGTGACACGGTCATGGAACATTGTGATGACAAGAATTATGGAGCATTGTGATGACACGGTCATGGAACATTGTGATGACAAAAATTCTGGAGCATTGTGATGACAAGGGCCATGGAGCATTGTGATGACACGGTCATGGAACATTGTGATGACAAGAATTCTGGAGAATTGTGATGACAAGGGCCATGGAGCATTGTAATGACATGGTCATGGAACATTGTGATGACAAGAATTCTGGAGCATTTTAATGACACGGTCATGGAACATTGTGATGAAAAAAATTATGGAGCATTGTGATGACAAGGGCCATGGTGCATTGTGATGACACGGTCATGGAACATTGTCATGACAAGAATTCTGGAGCATTGTGATGAGAAGGGCCATGGAGAATTGTGATGACATGGTCATGGAACATGGTGATGACAAGAATTCTGGAGCATTGTGATGACACGGTCATGAAACTTTGTGATGACAAGCAATCTGGAGCATTGTGATGAAAAGGGCCATGGAACATTGTGATGACACGGTCATGGAACATTGTGATGACAAGAATTCTGGAGCATTGTGATGCGAAGGCCCATGGAGAATTGTGATGACATGGTCATGGAACATGGTGATGACAAGAATTCTGGAGCATTGTGATGACATGGCCATGGAGCATTGTGATGACAAGTGTCACGGAGCATTGTAATGAGAGGTTTCATTGTGCACCGTGATGACAAGGGGGATGGAGTATTGTGATGAAACTGGTCCTGGAGCATTGTGATAACAAAAGCCATTGAGCATTGTGATGACAGGCATCATGGAGCATTGTGAAGAAAGGGGTCATGGGGAATTGTAATGACAATAGAGAAATGTGATGAAAATGGTCAGCAAGCAAATTGATTAAAGTGGTCATTTAGAATTGTCATGAAAAACTATATAGAGCATTGTGATGGCAAAGGTCATGGAGAACTGTGATGACCAGTGTCATGTAGCATTGTGATGACACGGTCATGGAACATTGTGATGACAAGAATTGTGGAGCATTGTGGTGACACGGTCATGGAACATTGTGATGACAAGAATTATGGAGCATTGTGATGACACGGTCATGGAACATTGTGATGACAAGAATTCTGGAGCATTGTGATGACAAGGGCCATGGAGCATTGTGATGACACGGTCATGGAACATTGTGATGACAAGAATTCTGGAGCATTGTGATGACAAGGGCCATGGAGCATTGTGATGACACGGTCATGGAACATTGTGATGACAAGAATTCTGGAGCATTTTAATTACACGGTCATGGAACATTGTGATGACAAGAATTATGGAGCACTGTGATGACAAGGGCCATGGTGCATTGTGATGACACGGTCATGGAACATTGTGATGACAAGAATTCTGGAGCATTGTGATGACAAGGGCCATGGAGCATTGTGATGACATGGTCATGGAACATGGTGATGACAAGAATTCTGGAGCATTTTAATGACACGGTCATGGAACATTGTGATGACAAGAATTATGGAGTATTGTGATGACAAGGGCCATGGTGCATTGTGATGACACGGTCATGGAACATTGTGATGACAAGAATTCTGGAGCATTGTGATGACACGGTCATGGAACATTGTGATGACAAGAATTCTGGAGCATTGTGATGACAAGGGCCATGGAGCATTGTGGTGACATGGTCATGGAACATTGTGATGACAAGAATTATGGAGCATTGTGATGACACGGTCATGGAACATTGTGATGACAAGAATTGTGGAGCATTGTGGTGACACGGTCATGGAACATTGTGATGACAAGAATTATGGAGCATTGTGATGACACGGTCATGGAACATTGTGATGACAAGAATTATGGAGCATTGTGATTACACGGTCATGGAACATTGTGATGACAAGAATTCTGGAGCATTGTGATGACAAGGGCCATGGAGCATTGTAATGACACGGTCATGGAACATTGTGATGACAAGAATTCTGGACAATTGTGATGACAAGGGCCATGGAGCATTGTGATGACACGGTCATGGAACATTGTGATGACAAGAATTCTGGAGCATTGTGATGACAAGGGCCATGGAGCATTGTGGTGACACGGTCATGGAACATTGTGATGACAAGAATTATGGAGCATTGTGATGACACGGTCATGGAACATTGTGATGACAAAAATTCTGGAGCATTGTGATGACAAGGGCCATGGAGCATTGTGATGACACGGTCATGGAACATTGTGATGACAAGAATTCTGGAGAATTGTGATGACAAGGGCCATGGAGCATTGTAATGACATGGTCATGGAACATTGTGATGACAAGAATTCTGGAGCATTTTAATGACACGGTCATGGAACATTGTGATGAAAAAAATTATGGAGCATTGTGATGACAAGGGCCATGGTGCATTGTGATGACACGGTCATGGAACATTGTCATGACAAGAATTCTGGAGCATTGTGATGAGAAGGGCCATGGAGAATTGTGATGACATGGTCATGGAACATGGTGATGACAAGAATTCTGGAGCATTGTGATGACACGGTCATGAAACTTTGTGATGACAAGCAATCTGGAGCATTGTGATGAAAAGGGCCATGGAACATTGTGATGACACGGTCATGGAACATTGTGATGACAAGAATTCTGGAGCATTGTGATGCGAAGGCCCATGGAGAATTGTGATGACATGGTCATGGAACATGGTGATGACAAGAATTCTGGAGCATTGTGATGACATGGCCATGGAGCATTGTGATGACAAGTGTCACGGAGCATTGTAATGAGAGGTTTCATTGTGCACCGTGATGACAAGGGGGATGGAGTATTGTGATGAAACTGGTCCTGGAGCATTGTGATAACAAAAGCCATTGAGCATTGTGATGACAGGCATCATGGAGCATTGTGAAGAAAGGGGTCATGGGGAATTGTAATGACAATAGAGAAATGTGATGAAAATGGTCAGCAAGCAAATTGATTAAAGTGGTCATTTAGAATTGTCATGAAAAACTATATAGAGCATTGTGATGGCAAAGGTCATGGAGAACTGTGATGACCAGTGTCATGTAGCATTGTGATGACACGGTCATGGAACATTGTGATGACAAGAATTGTGGAGCATTGTGGTGACACGGTCATGGAACATTGTGATGACAAGAATTATGGAGCATTGTGATGACACGGTCATGGAACATTGTGATGACAAGAATTCTGGAGCATTGTGATGGCAAGGGCCATGGAGCATTGTGATGACATGGTCATGGAACATGGTGATGACAAGAATTCTGGAGCATTGTGATGACACGGTCATGGAACATTGTGATGACAAGAATTCTGGAGCATTGTGATGACAAGGGCCATGGAGCATTGTGATGACACGGTCATGGAACATTGTGATGACAAGAATTCTGGAGCATTGTGATGACAAGGGCCATGGAGCATTGTGATGACACGGTCATGGAACAATGTGATGACAAGAATTCTGGAGAATTGTGATGACAAGGGCCATGGAGCATTGTGATGACCTGGTCATGGAACATTATGATGACAAGAATTCTGGAGCATTTTGATGACACTGTCATGGAACATTGTGATGACAAGAATTATGGAGCATTGTGATGACACGGTCATGGAACACTGTGATGACAAGAATTCTGGAGCATTGTGATGAGAAGGGCCATGGAGCATTGTGATGACACGGTCATGGAACATTGTGATGACAAGAATTCTGGAGAATTGTGATGACAAGGGCCATGGAGCATTGTGATGACCTGGTCATGGAACATTATGATGACAAGAATTCTGGAGCATTTTGATGACACTGTCATGGAACATTGTGATGACAAGAATTCTGGAGCATTTTGATGACACTGTCATGGAACATTGTAATGACAAGAATTCTGGAGCATTGTGATGAGAAGGGCCATGGAGAATTGTGATGACATGGTCATGGAACATTGTGATGACAAGAATTCTGGAGCATTTTAATTACACGGTCATGGAATATTGTGATGACAAGAATTATGGAGCATTGTGATGACAAGGGCCATGGTGCATTGTGATGACACGGTCATGGAACATTGTGATGACAAGCAATCTGGAGCATTGTGATGAAAAGGGCCATGGAGCATTGTGATGACACGGTCATGGAACATTGTGATGACAAGAATTCTGGAGCATTGTGATGAGAAGGGCCATGGAGAATTGTGATGACATGGTCATGGAACATGGTGATGACAAGAATTCTGGAGCATTGTGATGACACGGTCATGGAACATTGTGATGACAAGAATTCTGGAGCATTGTGATGAGAAGGGCCATGGAGAATTGTGATGACATGGTCATGGAACATGGTGATGACAAGAATTCTGGAGCATTGTGATGACACGGTCATGGAACATTGTGATGACAAGCAATCTGGAGCATTGTGATGAAAAGGGCCATGGAGCATTGTGATGACACGGTCATGGAACATTGTGATCACAAGAATTCTGGAGCATTGTGATGACAAGGGCCATGGAGCATTGTGATGACACGGTCATGGAACATGGTGATGACAAGAAATCTGGAGCATTGTGATGAAAATGGCCATGGAGCATTGTGATGACACGGTCATGGGACATTGTGGTGACAAGAATTATGGAGCATTGTGATGACACGGTCATGGAACATTGTGATGACAAGAATTATGGAGCATTGTGATGACAAGGGCCATGGAGCATTGTAATGAGAGGTTTCATTGTGCACCGTGATGACAAGGGGGATGGAGTATTGTGATGAAACTGGTCCTGGAGCATTGTGATAACAAAAGCCATTGAGCATTGTGATGACAGGCATCATGGCGCATTGTGAAGAAAGGGGTCATGTGGAATTGTAATGACAATAGAGAAATGTGATGAAAATGGTCAGCAAGCAAATTGATTAAAGTGGTCATTTAGAATTGTCATGAAAAACTATATAGAGCATTGTGATGGCAAAGGTCATGGAGAACTGTGATGACCAGGGTCATGTAGCATTGTGATGACACGGTCATGGAACATTGTGATGACAAGAATTATGGAGCATTGTGATGAAACGGTCATGGAACATTGTGATGACAAGAATTCTGGAGCATTGTGATGACAAGGGCCATGGAGCATTGTGATGACACAGTCATGGAACATTGTGATGACAAGAATTCTGGAGCATTGTGATGACAAGGGCCATGGAGCATTGTGGTGACACGGTCATGGAACATTGTGATGACAAGAATTATGGAGCATTGTGATGACACGGTCATGGAACATTGTGATGACAATAATTATGGAGCATTGTGATGACACGGTCATGGAACATTGTGATGACAAGAATTCTGGAGCATTTTGATGACAAGGGCCATGGAGCATTGTGATGACACGGTCATGGAACATTGTGATGACAAGAATTCTGGAGCATTGTGATGACAAGGGCCATGGAGCATTGTGATGACACGGTCATGGAACATTGTGATGACAAGAATTCTGGAGCATTGTGATGACAAGGGCCATGGAGCATTGTGATGACACGGTCATGGAACATTGTGATGACAAGAATTCTGGAGCATTGTGATGACAAGGGCCATGGAGCATTGTGATGACACGGTCATGGAACATTGTGATGACAAGAATTCTGGAGAATTGTGATGACAAGGGCCATGGAGCATTGTGATGACATGGTCATGGAACATTGTGATGACAAGAATTCTGGAGCATTTTAATTACACGGTCATGGAACATTGTGATGACAAGAATTCTGGAGCATTGTGATGAGAAGGGCCATGGAGAATTGTGATGACATGGTCATGGAACATGGTGATGACAAGAATTCTGGAGCATTGTGATGACACGGTCATGGAACTTTGTGATGACAAGAATTCTGGAGCATTGTGATGCGAAGGGCCATGGAGAATTGTGATGACATGGTCATGGAACATGGTGATGACAAGAATTCTGGAGCATTGTGATGACAAGGGCCATGGAGCATTGTGATGACAAGTGTCACGGAGCATTGTAATGAGAGGTTTCATTGTGCACCGTGATGACAAGGGGGATGGAGTATTGTGATGAAACTGGTCCTGGAGCATTGTGATAACAAAAGCCATTGAGCATTGTGATGACAGGCATCATGGAGCATTGTGAAGAATGGGGACATGGGGAATTGTAATGACAATAGAGAAATGTGATGAAAATGGTCAGCAAGCAAAATGATTAAAGTGGTCATTTAGAATTGTCATGAAAAACTATATAGAGCATTGTGATGACAAAGGTCATGGAGAACTGTGATGACCAGGGTCATGTAGCATTGTGATGACACGGTCATGGAACATTGTGATGACAAGAATTGTGGAGCATTGTGGTGACACGGTCATGGAACATTGTGATGACAAGAATTATGGAGCATTGTGATGACACGGTCATGGAACATTGTGATGACAAGAATTCTGGAGCATTGTGATGACAAGGGCCATGGCGCATTGTGATGACACGGTCATGGAACATTGTGATGACAAGATTCTGGAGCATTGTGATGACAAGGGCCATGGAGCATTGTGATGACATGGTCATGGAACATGGTGATGACAAGAATTCTGGAGCATTGTGATGACAAGGGCCATGGAGCATTGTGATGACAAGTGTCACGGAGCATTGTAATGAGAGGTTTCATTGTGCACCGTGATGACAAGGGGGATGGAGTATTGTGATGAAACTGGTCCTGGAGCATTGTGATAACAAAAGCCATTGAGCATTGTGATGACAGGCATCATGGAGCATTGTGAAGAATGGGGACATGGGGAATTGTAATGACAATAGAGAAATGTGATGAAAATGGTCAGCAAGCAAAATGATTAAAGTGGTCATTTAGAATTGTCATGAAAAACTATATAGAGCATTGTGATGGCAAAGGTCATGGAGAACTGTGATGACCAGTGTCATGTAGCATTGTGATGACACGGTCATGGAACATTGTGATGACAAGAATTGTGGAGCATTGTGGTGACACGGTCATGGAACATTGTGATGACAAGAATTATGGAGCATTGTGATGACACGGTCATGGAACATTGTGATGACAAGAATTATGGAGCATTGTGATGACACGTTCATGGAACATTGTGATGATAAGAATTCTGGAGCATTGTGATGACAAGGGCCATGGAGCATTGTGATGACACGGTCATGGAACATTGTGATGACAAGAATTATGTAGCATTGTGATGACACGGTCATGGAACATTGTGATGACAAGAATTCTGGAGCATTGTGATGACAAGGGCCATGGAGCATTGTGATGACCTGGTCATGGAACATTGTGATGACAAGAATTCTGGAGCATTTTGATGACACGGTCATGGAACATTGTGATGACAAGAATTATGGAGCATTGTGATGACACGGTCATGGAACATTGTGATGACAAGAATTATGGAGCATTGTGATGACACGGTCATGGAACATTGTGATGACAAGAATTCTGGAGCATTGTGATGACAAGGGCCATGGAGCATTGTGATGACACAGTCATGGAACATTGTGATGACAAGAATTCTGGAGCATTGTGATGAAAAGGGCCATGGAGCATTGTGATGACACGGTCATGGAATATTGTGATGACAAGAATTCTGGAGCATTGTGATGACAAGGGCCATGGAGCATTGTGGTGACACGGTCATGGAACATTGTGATGACAAGAATTATGGAGCATTGTGATGACACGGTCATGGAACATTGTGATGACAAGAATTATGGAGCATTGTGATGACACGGTCATGGAACATTGTGATGACACGGTCATGGAACATTGTGATGACAAGAATTCTGGAGCATTGTGATGACAAGGGCCATGGAGCATTGTGATGACACGGTCATGGAACATTGTGATGACAAGAATTATGGAGCATTGTGATGACACGGTCATGGAACATTGTGATGACAAGAATTCTGGAGCATTTTGATGACAAGGGCCATGGAGCATTGTGATGACACGGTCATGGAACATTGTGATGACAAGAATTCTGGAGCATTGTGATGACAAGGGCCATGGAGTATTGTGATGACACGGTCATGGAACATTGTGATGACAAGAATTCTGGAGCATTGTGATGACAAGGGCCATGGAGCATTGTGATGACACGGTCATGGAACATTGTGATGACAAGAATTGTGGAGAATTGTGATGACAAGGGCCATGGAGCATTGTGATGACATGGTCATGGAACATTGTGATGACAAGAATTCTGGAGCATTTTAATTACACGGTCATGGAACATTGTGATGACAAGAATTATGGAGCACTGTGATAACAAGGGCCATGGTGCATTGTGATGACACGGTCATGGAACATTGTGATGACAAGAATTCTGGAGCATTGTGATGAGAAGGGCCATGGAGAATTGTGATGACATGGTCATGGAACATGGTGATGACAAGAATTCTGGAGCATTGTGATGACACGGTCATGGAACATTGTGATGACAAGCAATCTGGAGCATTGTGATGAAAAGGGCCATGGAGCATTGTGATGACACGGTCATGGAACATTGTGATGACAAGAATTCTGGAGCATTGTGATGACAAGGACCTTGGAGCATTGTGATGACACGGTCATGGAACATGGTGATGACAAGAATTCTGGAGCATTGTGATGAAAAGGGCCATGGAGCATTGTGATGACACGGTCATGGAACATTGTGGTGACAAGAATTATGGAGCATTGTGATGACACGGTCATGGAACATTGTGATGACAAGAATTATGGAGCATTGTGATGACAAGGGCCATGGAGCATTGTGATGACATGGTCATGGAACATTGTGATGACAAGAATTCTGGAGCATTGTGATGACAAGGGCCATGGAGCATTGTGATGACACGGTCATGGAACATTGTGATGACAAGAATTCTGGAGCATTGTGATGACAAGGGCCATGGAGCATTGTGATGACACGGTCATGGAACATTGTGATGACAAGAATTCTGGAGCATTGTGATGACAAGGGCCATGGAGCATTGTGATGACACGGTCATGGAACATTGTGATGACAAGAATTCTGGAGAATTGTGATGACAAGGGCCATGGAGCATTGTGATGACATGGTCATGGAACATTGTGATGACAAGAATTCTGGAGCATTTTAATTACACGGTCATGGAACCTTGTGATGACAAGAATTATGGAGCACTGTGATGACAAGGGCCATGTTGCATTGTGATGACACGGTCATGGAACATTGTGATGACAAGAATTCTGGAGCATTGTGATGAGAAGGGCCATGGAGAATTGTGATGACATGGTCATGGAACATGGTGATGACCAGAATTCTGGAGCATTGAGATGACACGGTCATGGAACATTGTGATGACAAGCAATCTGGAGCATTGTGATGAAAAGGGCCATGGAGCATTGTGATGACACGGTCATGGAACATTGTGATGACAAGAATTCTGGAGCATTGTGATGACAAGGGCCATGGAGCATTGTGATGACACGGTCATGGAACATGGTGATGACAAGAATTCTGGAGCATTGTGATGAAAAGGGCCATGGAGCATTGTGATGACACGGTCATGGAACATTGTGGTGACAAGAATTATGGAGCATTGTGATGACACGGTCATGGAACATTGTGATGACAAGAATTATGGAGCATTGTGATGACAAGGGCCATGGAGCATTGTGATGACATGGTCATGGAACATTGTGATGACAAGAATTCTGGAACATTGTGATGACAAGGGCCATGGAGCATTGTGATGACACGGTCATGGAACATTGTGATGACAAGAATTCTGGAGCATTGTGATGACAAGGGCCATGGAGTATTGTGATTACACGGTCATGGAACATTGTGATGACAACAATTATGGAGCATTGTGATGACACGGTCATGGAACATTGTGATGACAAGAATTCTGGAGCATTGTGATGACAAGGGCCATGGAGCATTGTGGTGACATGGTCATGGAACATTGTGATGACAAGAATTATGGAGCATTGTGATGACACGGTCATGGAACATTGTGATGACAAGAATTATGGAGCATTGTGATGACACGGTCATGGAACATTGTGTTGACAAGAATTCTGGAGCATTGTGATGACAAGGGCCATGGAGCATTGTGATGACACGGTCATGGAACATTGTGATGACAAGAATTCTGGAGCATTGTGATGACAAGGGACATGGAGCATTGTGATGACACGGTCATGGAACATTGTGATGACAAGAATTCTGGAGCATTGTGATGACAAGGGCCATGGAGAATTGTGATGACAAGAATTCTGGAGCATTGTGATGACAAGGGCCATGGAGCATTGTGATGACACGGTCATGGAACATTGTGATGACAAGGGCCATGGAGCAATGTGATGACATGGTCATGGAACATTGTAATGACAAGAATTCTGGAGCATTGTGATGAGAAGGGCCATGGAGAATTGTGATGACATGGTCATGGAACATTGTGATGACAAGAATTCTGGAGCATTTTAATTACACGGTCATGGAATATTGTGATGACAAGAATTATGGAGCATTGTGATGACAAGGGCCATGGTGCATTGTGATGACACGGTCATGGAACATTGTGATGACAAGCAATCTGGAGCATTGTGATGAAAAGGGCCATGGAGCATTGTGATGACACGGTCATGGAACATTGTGATGACAAGAATTCTGGAGCATTGTGATGAGAAGGGCCATGGAGAATTGTGATGACATGGTCATGGAACATGGTGATGACAAGAATTCTGGAGCATTGTGATGACACGGTCATGGAACATTGTGATGACAAGAAATCTGGAGCATTGTGATGAGAAGGGCCATGGAGAATTGTGATGACATGGTCATGGAACATGGTGATGACAAGAATTCTGGAGCATTGTGATGACACGGTCATGGAACATTGTGATGACAAGCAATCTGGAGCATTGTGATGAAAAGGGCCATGGAGCATTGTGATGACACGGTCATGGAACATTGTGATCACAAGAATTCTGGAGCATTGTGATGACAAGGGCCATGGAGCATTGTGATGACACGGTCATGGAACATGGTGATGACAAGAAATCTGGAGCATTGTGATGAAAATGGCCATGGAGCATTGTGATGACACGGTCATGGGACATTGTGGTGACAAGAATTATGGAGCATTGTGATGACACGGTCATGGAACATTGTGATGACAAGAATTATGGAGCATTGTGATGACAAGTGCCATGGAGCATTGTGATGACATGGTCATGGAACATTGTGATGACAAGAATTCTGGAGCATTGTGATGACAAGGGACATGGAGCATTGTGATGACACGGTCATGGAACATTGTGATGACAAGAATTCTGGAGCATTGTGATGACAAGGGCCATGGAGCATTGTGATGACACGGTCATGGAACATTGTGATGACAAGAATTCTGGAGCATTGTGATGACAAGGGCCATGGAGCATTGTGATGACACGGTCATGGAACATTGTGATGACAAGAATTCTGGAGCATTTTAATTACACGGTCATGGAACATTGTGATGACAAGAATTATGGAGCACTGTGATGACAAGGGCCATGGTGCATTGTGATGACACGGTCATGGAACATTGTGATGACAAGAATTCTGGAGCATTGTGATGACAAGGGCCATGGAGCATTGTGATGACATGGTCATGGAACATGGTGATGACAAGAATTCTGGAGCATTTTAATGACACGGTCATGGAACATTGTGATGACAAGAATTATGGAGTATTGTGATGACAAGGGCCATGGTGCATTGTGATGACACGGTCATGGAACATTGTGATGACAAGATTTCTGGAGCATTGTGATGACACGGTCATGGAACATTGTGATGACAAGAATTCTGGAGCATTGTGATGACAAGGGCCATGGAGCATTGTGGTGACATGGTCATGGAACATTGTGATGACAAGAATTATGGAGCATTGTGATGACACGGTCATGGAACATTGTGATGACAAGAATTGTGGAGCATTGTGGTGACACGGTCATGGAACATTGTGATGACAAGAATTATGGAGCATTGTGATGACAAGGGCCATGGAGCATTGTGATGACACGGTCATGGAACATTGTGATGACAAAAATTCTGGAGCATTGTGATGACAAGGGCCATGGAGCATTGTGATGACAAGAATTATGGAGCATTGTGATGACACGGTCATGGAACATTGTGATGACAAGAATTATGGAGCATTGTGATGACACGGTCATGGAACATTGTGATGACAAGAATTGTGGAGCATTGTGGTGACACGGTCATGGAACATTGTGATGACAAGAATTATGGAGCATTGTGATGACACGGTCATGGAACATTGTGATGACAAGAATTATGGAGCATTGTGATGACACGGTCATGGAACATTGTGATGACAAGAATTCTGGAGCATTGTGATGACAAGGGCCATGGAGCATTGTAATGACACGGTCATGGAACATTGTGATGACAAGAATTCTGGACAATTGTGATGACAAGGGCCATGGAGCATTGTGATGACACGGTCATGGAACATTGTGATGACAAGAATTCTGGAGCATTGTGATGACAAGGGCCATGGAGCATTGTGGTGACACGGTCATGGAACATTGTGATGACAAGAATTATGGAGCATTGTGATGACACGGTCATGGAACATTGTGATGACAAGAATTATGGAGCATTGTGATGACAAGGGCCATGGAGCATTGTGATGACACGGTCATGGAACATTGTGATGACAAAAATTCTGGAGCATTGTGATGACAAGGGCCATGGAGCATTGTGATGACACGGTCATGGAACATTGTGATGACAAGAATTCTGGAGAATTGTGATGACAAGGGCCATGGAGCATTGTAATGACATGGTCATGGAACATTGTGATGACAAGAATTCTGGAGCATTTTAATGACACGGTCATGGAACATTGTGATGAAAAGAATTATGGAGCATTGTGATGACAAGGGCCATGGTGCATTGTGATGACACGGTCATGGAACATTGTCATGACAAGAATTCTGGAGTATTGTGATGAGAAGGGCCATGGAGAATTGTGATGACATGGTCATGGAACATGGTGATGACAAGAATTCTGGAGCATTGTGATGACACGGTCATGAAACTTTGTGATGACAAGCAATCTGGAGCATTGTGATGAAAAGGTCCATGGAGCATTGTGATGACACGGTCATGGAACATTGTGATGACAAGAATTCTGGAGCATTGTGATGCGAAGGCCCATGGAGAATTGTGATGACATGGTCATGGAACATGGTGATGACAAGAATTCTGGAGCATTGTGATGACATGGCCATGGAGCATTGTGATGACAAGTGTCACGGAGCATTGTAATGAGAGGTTTCATTGTGCACCGTGATGACAAGGGGGATGGAGTATTGTGATGAAACTGGTCCTGGAGCATTGTGATAACAAAAGCCATTGAGCATTGTGATGACAGGCATCATGGAGCATTGTGAAGAAAGGGGTCATGGGGAATTGTAATGACAATAGAGAAATGTGATGAAAATGGTCAGCAAGCAAATTGATTAAAGTGGTCATTTAGAATTGTCATGAAAAACTATATAGAGCATTGTGATGGCAAAGGTCATGGAGAACTGTGATGACCAGTGTCATGTAGCATTGTGATGACACGGTCATGGAACATTGTGATGACAAGAATTGTGGAGCATTGTGGTGACACGGTCATGGAACATTGTGATGACAAGAATTATGGAGCATTGTGATGACACGGTCATGGAACATTGTGATGACAAGAATTCTGGAGCATTGTGATGGCAAGGGCCATGGAGCATTGTGATGACATGGTCATGGAACATGGTGATGACAAGAATTCTGGAGCATTGTGATGACACGGTCATGGAACATTGTGATGACAAGAATTCTGGAGCATTGTGATGACAAGGGCCATGGAGCATTGTGATGACACGGTCATGGAACATTGTGATGACAAGAATTCTGGAGCATTGTGATGACAAGGGCCATGGAGCATTGTGATGACACGGTCATGGAACAATGTGATGACAAGAATTCTGGAGAATTGTGATGACAAGGGCCATGGAGCATTGTGATGACATGGTCATGGAACATTGTGATGACAAGAATTCTGGAACATTTTAATTACACGGTCATGGAACATTGTGATGACAAGAATTATGGAGCATTGTGATGACAAGGGCCATGGTGCATTGTGATGACACGGTCATGGAACATTGTGATGACAAGAATTCTGGAGCATTGTGATGAGAAGGGCCATGGAGAATTGTGATGACATGGTCATGGAACATGGTGATGACAAGAATTCTGGAGCATTGTGATGAAAAGGGCCATGGAGCATTGTGATGACACGGTCATGGAACATTGTGATGACAAGAATTCTGGAGCATTGTGATGACAAGGGCCATGGAGCATTGTGATGACACGGTCATGGAACATGGTGATGACAAGAATTCTGGAGCATTGTGATGAAAAGGGCCATGGAGCATTGTGATGACACAGTCATGGAACATTGTGGTGACAAGAATTATGGAGCATTGTGATGACACGGTCATGGAACATTGTGATGACAAGAATTATGGAGCATTGTGATGACAAGGGCCATGGAGCATTGTGATGACATGGTCATGGAACATTGTGATGACAAGAATTCTGGAGCATTGTGATGACAAGGGCCACGGAGCATTGTGATGACACGGTCATGGAACATTGTGATGACAAGAATTCTGGAGCATTGTGATGACAAGGGCCATGGAGCATTATGATGACACGGTCATGGAACATTGTGATGACAAGAATTATGGAGCATTGTGATGACACGGTCATGGAACATTGTGATGACAAGAATTCTGGAGCATTGTGATGACAAGGGCCATGGAGCATTGTGGTGACATGGTCATGGAACATTGTGATGACAAGAATTATGGAGCATTGTGATGACACGGTCATGGAACATTGTGATGACAAGAATTATGGAGCATTGTGATGACACGGTCATGGAACATTGTGATGACAAGAATTCTGGAGCATTGTGATGACAAGGGCCATGGAGCATTGTGATGACACGGTCATGGAACATTGTGATGACAAGAATTCTGGAGCATTGTGATGACAAGGGCCATGGAGAATTGTGATGACAAGAATTCTGGAGCATTGTGATGACAAGGGCCATGGAGCATTGTGATGACACGGTCATGGAACATTGTGATGACAAGAATTCTGGAGAATTGTGATGACAAGGGCCATGGAGCATTGTGATGACATGGTCATGGAACATTGTGATGACAAGAATTCTGGAGCATTTTAATTACACGGTCATGGAATATTGTGATGACAAGAATTATGGAGCATTGTGATGACAAGGGCCATGGTGCATTGTGATGACACGGTCATGGAACATTGTGATGACAAGCAATCTGGAGCATTGTGATGAAAAGGGCCATGGAGCATTGTGATGACACGGTCATGGAACATTGTGATGACAAGAATTCTGGAGCATTGTGATCAGAAGGGCCATGGAGAATTGTGATGACATGGTCATGGAACATGGTGATGACAAGAATTCTGGAGCATTGTGATGACACGGTCATGGAACATTGTGATGACAAGAATTCTGGAGCATGGTGATGACAAAGGCCATGGTGCATTGTGATGACACGGTCATGGAACTTTGTGATGACAAGCAATCTCGAGCATTGTGATGAAAAGTGCCATGGAGCATTGTGATGACACGGTCATGGAACATTGTGATGACAAGAATTCTAGAGCATTGTGATGCGAAGGGCCATGGAGAATTGTGATGACATGGTCATGGAACATGCTGATGACAAGAATTCTGGAGCATTGTGATGACAAGGGCCATGGAGCATTGTGATGACAAGTGTCACGGAGCATTGTAATGAGAGGTTTCATTGTGCACCGTGATGACAAGGGGGATGGAGTATTGTGATGAAACTGGTCCTGGAGCATTGTGATAATAAAAGCCATTGAGCATTGTGATGACAGGCATCATGGAGCATTGTGAACAAAGGGATCATGGGGAAATGTAATGACAATAGAGAAATGTGATGAAAATGGTCAGCAAGCAAATTGATTAAAGTGGTCATTTAGAATTGTCATGAAAAACTATATAGAGCATTGTGATGGCAAAGGTCATGGAGAACTGTGATGACCAGTGTCATGTAGCATTGTGATGACACGGTCATGGAACATTGTGATGACAAGAATTGTGGAGCATTGTGGTGACACGGTCATGGAACATTGTGATGACAAGAATTATGGAGAATTGTGATGACACGGTCATGGAACATTGTGATGACAAGAATTATGGAGCATTGTGATGACACGGTCATGGAACATTGTGATGACAAGAATTCCGGAGCATTGTGATGACAAGGGCCATGGAGCATTGTGATGACACGGTCATGGAACATTGTGATGACAAGAATTCTGGAAAATTGTGATGACAAGGGCCATGGAGCATTGTGATGACACGGTCATGGAACATTGTGATGACAAGAATTCTGGAGAATTGTGATGACAAGGGCCATGGAGCATTGTGGTGACACGGTCATGGAACATTGTGATGACAAGAATTATGGAGCATTGTGATGACACGGTCATGGAACATTGTGATGACAAGAATTATGGAGCATTGTGATGAAAAGGGCCATGGAGCATTGTGATGACACGGTCATGGAACATTGTGATGACAAGAATTCTGGAGCATTGTGATGACAAGGGCCATGGAGCATTGTGATGACACGGTCATGGAACATTCTGATGACAAGAATTCTGGAGAATTGTGATGACAAGGGCCATGGAGCATTGTGATGACATGGTCATGGAACATTGTGATGACAAGAATTCTGGAGCATTTTAATGACACGGTCATGGAACATTGTGATGAAAAGAATTATGGAGCATTGTGATGACAAAGGCCATGGTGCATTGTGATGACACGGTCATGGAACATTGTGATGACAAGAATTCTGGAGCATTGTGATGAGAAGGGCCATGGAGAATTGTGATGACATGGTCATGGAACATGGTGATGACAAGAATTCTGGAGCATTGTGATGACACGGTCATGGAACTTTGTGATGACAAGAATTCTGGAGCATTGTGATGACAAGGGCCATGGAGCATTGTGATGACACGGTCATGGAACATTGTGATGACAAGAATTCTGGAGCATTGTGATGAGAAGGGCCATGGAGAATTGTGATGACATGGTCATGGAACATGGTGATGACAAGAATTCTGGAGCATTGTGATGACACGGTCATGGAACTTTGTGATGACAAGAATTCTGGAGCATTGTGATGACAAGGGCCATGGAGCATTGTGATGACACGGTCATGGAACATTGTGATGACAAGAATTATGGAGCATTGTGATGACACGGTCATGGAACATTGTGATGACAAGAATTCTGGAGCATTGTGTTGACAAGGGCCATGGAGCATTGTGATGACACGGTCATGGAACATTGTGATGACAATAATTCTGGAGCATTGTGATGACAAAGGCCATGGAGCATTGTGATGACACGGTCATGGAACATGGTGATGACAAGAATTCTGGAGCATTGTGATGACAAAGGCCATGGAGCATTGTGATGACACGGTCGTGGAACATTGTGATGACAAGAATTCTGGAGAATTGTGATGACAAGGGCCATGGAGCATTGTGATGACATGGTCATGGAACATTGTGATGACAAGAATTCTGGAGCATTGTGATGACACGGTCATGGAACATTGTGATGACAAGAATTATGGAGCATTGTGATGACACGGTCATGGAACATTGTGATGACAAGAATTCTGGAGCATTGTGATGACAAGGGCCATGGAGCATTGTGATGACACAGTCATGGAACATTGTGATGACAAGAATTCTGGAGCATTGTGATGACAAAGGCCATGGAGCATTGTGATGACACGGTCATGGAACATTGTGATGACAAGAATTCTGGAGCATTGTGATGACAAAGGCCATGGAGCATTGTGATGACACGGTCATGGAACATTGTGATGACAAGAATTCTGGAGAATTGTGATGACAAGGGCCATGGAGCATTTTGATGACATGGTCATGGAACATTGTGATGACAAGAATTCTGGAGCATTTTAATGACACGGTCATGGAACATTGTGATGACAAGAATTATGGAGCATTGTGATGACAAGGGCCATGGTGCATTGTGAAGACACGGTCATGGAACATTGTGATGACAAGCAATCTGGAGCATTGTGATGAAAAGGGCCAAGGAGCATTGTGGTGACACGGTCATGGAACATTGTGATGACAAGAATTATGGAGCATTGTGATGACACGGTCATGGAACATTGTGATGACAAGAATTATGGAGCATTGTGATGACAAGGGCCATGGAGCTTTGTGATGACATGGTCATGGAACATTGTGATGACAAGAATTATGGAGCATTGTGATGACAAGGGCCATGGAGCATTGTGATGACGCGGTCATGGAAAATTGTGATGACAAGAATTCTGGAGCATTGTGATGACAAGGGCCATGGAGCATTGTGATGACACGGTCATGGAACATTGTAATGACAAGAATTATGGAGCATTGTGATGACACGGTCATGGAACATTGTGATGACAAGAATTCTGGAGCATTGTGATGACAAGGGCCATGGAGAATTGTGATGACAAGAATTCTAGAGCATTGTGATGACAAGGGCCATGGAGCATTGTGATGACACGGTCATGGAACATTGTGATGACAAGAATTCTGGAGAATTGTGATGACACGGTCATGGAACATTGTGATGACAAGAATTCTGGAGCATTGTGATGACAAGGGCCATGGAGAATTGTGATGACAAGAATTCTAGAGCATTGTGATGACAAGGGCCATGGTGCATTGTGATGACACGGTCATGGAACATTGTGATGACAAGCAATCTGGAGCATTGTGATGAAAAGGGCCATGGAGCATTGTGACGACACGGTCATGGAACATTGTGATGATAAGAATTCTGGAGCATTGTGATGAGAAGGGCCATGGAGAATTGTGATGACATGGTCATGGAACATGGTGATGACAAGAATTCTGGAGCATTGTGATGACACGGTCATGGAACTTTGTGATGACAACAATCTGGAGCATTGTGATGAAAAGGGCCATGGAGCATTCTGATGACACGGTCATGGAACATTGTGATGACAAGAATTCTGGAGCATTGTGATGCGAAGTGCCATGGAGAATTGTGATGACATGGTCATGGAACATGGTGATGACAAGAATTCTGGAGCATTGTGATGACATGGCCATGGTGCATTGTGATGACAAGTGTCACGGAGCATTGTAATGAGAGGTTTCATTGTGCACCGTGATGACAAGGGGGATGGAGTATTGTGATGAAACTGGTCCTGGAGCATTGTGATAACAAAAGCCATTGAGCATTGTGAAGACAGGCATCATGGAGCATTGTGAAGAAAGGGGTCATGGGGAATTGTAATGACAATAGAGAAATGTGATGAAAATGGTCAGCAAGCAAATTGATTAAAGGGGTCATTTAGAATTGTCATGAAAAACTATATAGAGCATTGTGATGGCAAAGGTCATGGAGAACTGTGATGACCAGTGTCATGTAGCATTGTGATGACACGGTCATGGAACATTGTGATGACAAGAAATGTGGAGCATTGTGGTGACACTGTCATGGAACATTGTGATGACAAGAATTATGGAGCATTGTGATGACACGGTCATGGAACATTGTGATGACAAGAATTATGGAGCATTGTGATGACACGGTCATGGAACATTGTGATGACAAGAATTCTGGAGCATTGTGATGACAAGGGCCATGGAGCATTGTGATGACACAGTCATGGAACATTGTGATGACAAGAATTCTGGAGAATTGTGATGACAAGGGCCATGGAGCATTGTGATGACACGGTCATGGAACATTGTGATGACAAGAATTCTGGAGCATTGTGATGAGAAGGGCCATGGAGAATTGTGGTGACACGGTCATGGAACATTGTGATGACAAGAATTATGGAGCATTGTGATGACACGGTCATGGAACATTGTGAGGACAAGAATTCTGGAGCATTGTGATGACAAGGGCCATGGAGCATTGTGATGACATGGTCATGGAACATTGTGATGAGAAGAATTCTGGAGCATTGTGATGACAATGGCCATGGAGCATTGTGATGATACGGTCATGGAACATTGAGATGACAAGTATTCTGAAACATTGTGATGACAAGGGCCATGGAGCATTGTGATGGCACGGTCATGGAACATTGTGATGACAAGAATTCTGGAGCATTGTGATGACAAGGGCCATGGAGCATTGTGATGACAAGGTCATGGAACATTGTGATCACAAGAATTATGGAGCATTGTGATGACACGGTCATGGAATATTGTGATGACAAGAATTCTGGAGCATTGTGATGACAAAGGCCATGGAGCATTGTGGTGCCACGGTCATGGAACATTGTGATGAGAAGAATTATGGAGCATTGTGATGATACGGTCATGGAACATTGTGATGACAAGAATTATGGAGCATTGTGATGACACGTTCATGGAACATTGTGATGACAAGAATTCTGGAGCATTGTGATGACAAGGGCCATGGAGCATTGTGATGACACGGTCATGGAACATTGTGATGACAAGTATTCTGGAGCATTGTGATGACAAGGGCCATGGAGCATTGTGATGACACGGTCATGGAACATTGTGATGACAAGAATTCTGGAGCATTGTGATGACAAGGGCCATGGAGCATTGTGATGACACGGTCATGGAACATTGTGATGACAAGAATTCTGGAGAATTGTGATGACAAGGGCCATGGAGCATTGTGATGACATGTTCATGGAACATTGTGATGACAAGAATTCTGGAGCATTTTAATGACACGGTCATGGAACATTGTGATGACAAGTATTATGGAGCATTGTGATGACAAGGGCCATGGTGCATTGTGATGACACGGTCATGGAACATTGTGATGACAAGAATTCTGGAGCATTGTGATGACAAGGGCCATGGAGCATTGTGATGACATGGTCATGGAACATTGTGATGACAAGAATTCTGGAGAATTTTAATTACACGGTCATGGAATATTGTGATGACAAGAATTATGGAGCATTGTGATGACAAGGGCCATGGTGCATTGTGATGACACGGTCATGGAACATTGTGATGACAAGCAATCTGGAGCATTTTGATGAAAAGGGCCATGGAGCATTGTGATGACACGGTCATGGAACATTGTGATGACAAGAATTCTGGAGCATTGTGATGAGAAGGGCCATGGAGAATTGTGATGACATGGTCATGGAACATGGTGATGACAATAATTCGGGAGCATTGTGATGACACGGTCATGGAACATTGTGATGACAAGAATTCTGGAGCATGGTGATGACAAAGGCCATGGTGCATTGTGATGACACGGTCATGGAACTTTGTGATGACAAGCAATCTGGAGCATTGTGATGAAAAGGGCCATGGAGCATTGTGATGACACGGTCATGAAACATTGTGATGACAAGAATTCTGGAGCATTGTGATGCGAAGGGCCATGGAGAATTGTGATGACATGGTCATGGAACATGGTGATGAGAAGAATTCTGGAGCATTGTGATGACAAGGGCCATGGAGCATTGTGATGACAAGTGTCACAGAGCATTGTAATGAGAGGTTTCATTGTGCACCGTGATGAAAAGGGGGATGGAGTATTGTGATGAAACTGGTCCTGGAGCATTGTGATAACAAAAGCCATTGAGCATTGTGATGACAGGCATCATGGAGCATTGTGAAGAAAGGGGTCATGGGGAATTGTAATGACAATAGAGAAATGTGATGAAAATGGTCAGCAAGCAAATTGATTAAAGTGGTCATTTAGAATTGTCATGAAAAACTATATAGAGCATTGTGATGGCAAAGGTCATGGAGAACTGTGATGACCAGTGTCATGTAGCATTGTGATGACACGGTCATGGAACATTGTGATGACAAGAATTGTGGAGCATTGTGGTGACACGGTCACGGAACATTGTGATGACAAGAATTATGGAGCATTGTGATGACACGGTCATGGAACATTGTGATGACAAGAATTCTGGAGCATTGTGATAACAAGGGCCATGGAGCATTGTGATGACACGGTCATGGAACATTGTGATGACAAGAATTATGGAGCATTGTGATGACACGGTCATGGAACATTGTGATGACAAGAATTCTGGAGCATTGTGATGACAAGGGCCATGGAGCATTGTGATGACACGGTCATGGAACATTGTGATGACAAGAATTCTGGAGCATTGTGATGACAAGGGCCATGGAGCATTGTGATGACACGGTCATGGAACATTGTGATGACAAGAATTCTGGAGCATTGTGATGACAAGGGCCATGGAGCATTGTGATGACACGGTCATGGAACATTGTGATGACAAGAATTCTGGAGCATTGTGATGACAAGGGCCATGGAGCATTGTGATGACACGGTCATGGAACATTGTGATGACAAGAATTCTGGAGCATTGTGATGACAAGGGCCATGGAGCATTGTGATGACACGGTCATGGAACATTGTGATGACAAGAATTCTGGAGCATTGTGATGACAAAGGCCATGGATCATTGTGATGACACGGTCATGGAACATTGTGATGACAAGAATTCTGGAGAATTGTGATGACAAGGGCCATGGAGCATTGTGATGACATGGTCATGGAACATTGTGATGACAAGAATTCTGGAACATTTTAATGACACGGTCATGGAACATTGTGATGACAAGAATTCTGGAGAATTGTGATGACAAGGGCCATGGAGCATTGTGATGACACGGTCATGGAACATTGTGATGACAAGAATTATGGAGCATTGTGATGACACGGTCATGGAACATTGTGATGACAAGAATTATGGAGCATTGTGATGACACGGTCATGGAACATTGTGATGACAAGAATTCTGGAGCATTGTGATGACAAGGGCCATGGAGCATTGTGATGACACGGTCATGGAACATTGTGATGACAAGAATTCTGGAGCATTGTGATGACAAGGGCCATGGAGCATTGTGATGACACGGTCATGGAACATTGTGATGACAAGAATTCTGGAGCATTGTGATGACAATGGCCATGGAGCATTGTGATGACACGGTCATGGATCATTGTGATGACAAGAATTCTGGAGCATTGTGATGACAAGGGCCATGGAGCATTGTGATGACACGGTCATGGAACATTGTGATGACAAGAATTCTGGAGCATTGTGATGACAAAGGCCATGGATCATTGTGATGACACGGTCATGGAACATTGTGATGACAAGAATTCTGGAGAATTGTGATGACAAGGGCCATGGAGCATTGTGATGACATGGTCATGGAACATTGTGATGACAAGAATTCTGGAACATTTTAATGACACGGTCATGGAACATTGTGATGACAAGAATTATGGAGCATTGTGATGACAAGGGCCATGGTGCAATATGAAGACACGGTCATGGAACATTGTGATGACCAGCAATCTGGAGCATTGTGATGAAAAGGGCCATGGAGCATTGTGATGACACGGTCATGGAACATTGTGATGACAAGAATTTGGAGCATTGTGATGACAAGGGCCATGGAGCATTGTGATGACACGGTCATGGAACATGGTGATGACAAGAATTCTGGAGCATTGTGATGAAAAGGGCCATGGAGCATTGTGATGACACGGTCATGGAACATTGTGGTGACAAGAATTCTGGAGCATTATGATGACAAGGGCCATGGAGCATTGTGATGACACGGTCATGGAACATTGTGATGACAAGAATTCTGGAGCATTTTAATGACACGGTCATGGAACATTGTGGTGACAAGAATTCTGGAGCATTGTGATGACAAGGGCCATGGAGCATTGTGATGACACGGTCATGGAACATTGTGATGACAAGAATTCTGGAGCATTGTGATGACAAGGGCCATGGAGCATTGTGATGACACGGTCATGGAACATTGTGATGACAAGAATTATGGAGCATTGTGATGACACGGTCATGGAACATTGTGATGACAAGAATTCTGGAGCATTGTGATGACAAGGGCCATGGAGCATTGTGGTGACATGGTCATGGAACATTGTGATGACAAGAATTATGGAGCATTGTGATGACACGGTCATGGAACATTGTGATGAAAAGAATTATGGAGCATTGTGATGACACGGTCATGGAACATTGTGATGACAAGAATTCTGGAGCATTGTGATGACAAGGGCCATGGAGCATTGTGATGCCACGGTCATGGAACATTGTGATGACAAGAATTCTGGAGCATTGTGATGACAAGGGACATGGAGCATTGTGATGACACGGTCATGGAACATTGTGATGACAAGAATTCTGGAGCATTGTGATGACAAGGGCCATGGAGAATTGTGATGACAAGAATTCTGGAGCATTGTGATGACAAGGGCCATGGAGCATTGTGATGACACGGTCATGGAACATTGTGATGACAAGAATTCTGGAGAATTGTGATGACAAGGGCCATGGAGCATTGTGATGACATGGTCATGGAACATTGTGATGACAAGAATTCTGGAGCATTTTAATTACACGGTCATGGAATATTGTGATGACAAGAATTATGGAGCATTGTGATGACAAGGGCCATGGTGCATTGTGATGACACGGTCATGGAACATTGTGATGACAAGCAATCTGGAGCATTGTGATGAAAAGGGCCATGGAGCATTGTGATGACACGGTCATGGAACATTGTGATGACAAGAATTCTGGAGCATTGTGATGAGAAGGGCCATGGAGAATTGTGATGACATGGTCATGGAACATGGTGATGACAATAATTCGGGAGCATTGTGATGACACGGTCATGGAACATTGTGATGACAAGAATTCTGGAGCATGGTGATGACAAAGGCCATGGTGCATTGTGATGACACGGTCATGGAACTTTGTGATGACAAGCAATCTGGAGCATTGTGATGAAAAGGGCCATGGAGCATTGTGATGACACGGTCATGGAACATTGTGATGACAAGAATTCTGGAGCATTGTGATGCGAAGGGCCATGGAGAATTGTGATGACATGGTCATGGAACATGGTGATGACAAGAATTCTGGAGCATTGTGATGACAAGGGCCATGGAGCATTGTGATGACAAGTGTCACGGAGCATTGTAATGAGAGGTTTCATTGTGCACCGTGATGACAAGGGGGATGGAGTATTGTGATGAAACTGGTCCTGGAGCATTGTGATAACAAAAGCCATTGAGCATTGTGATGACAGGCATCATGGAGCATTGTGAAGAAAGGGGTCATGGGGAATTGTAATGACAATAGAGAAATGTGATGAAAATGGTCAGCAAGCAAATTGATTAGAGTGGTCATTTAGAATTGTCATGAAAAACTATATAGAGCATTGTGATGGCAAAGGTCATGGAGAACTGTGATGACCAGTGTCATATAGCATTGTGATGACACGGTCATGGAACATTGTGATGACAAGAATTGTGGAGCATTGTGATAACAAGGGCCATGGAGCATTGTGATGACACGGTCATGGAACATTGTGATGACAAGAATTATGGAGCATTGTGATGACACGGTCATGGAACATTGTGATGACAAGAATTCTGGAGCATTTTGATGACAAGGGCCATGGAGCATTGTGATGACACGGTCATGGAACATTGTGATGACAAGAATTCTGGAGCATTGTGATGACAAGGGCCATGGAGCATTGTGATGACACGGTCATGGAACATTGTGATGACAAGAATTCTGGAGCATTGTGATGACAAGGGCCATGGAGCATTGTGATGACATGGTCATGGAACATTGTGATGACAAGAATTCTGGAGCATTGTGATGACAAGGGCCATGGAGCATTGTGATGACACGGTCATGGAACATTGTGATGACAAGAATTCTGGAGCATTGTGATGACAAGGGCCATGGAGCATTGTGATGACACGGTCATGGAACATTGTGATGACAAGAATTCTGGAGCATTGTGATGACAAAGGCCATGGATCATTGTGATGACACGGTCATGGAACATTGTGATGACAAGAATTCTGGAGAATTGTGATGACAAGGGCCTTGGAGCATTGTGATGACATGGTTATGGAACATTGTGATGACAAGAATTCTGGAGCATTGTGATGACAAAGGCCATGGATCATTGTGATGACACGGTCATGGAACATTGTGATGACAAGAATTCTGGAGCATTGTGATGACAAAGGCCATGGATCATTGTGATGACACGGTCATGGAACATTGTGATGACAAGAATTCTGGAGCATTTTGATGACAAGGGCCATGGAGCATTGTGATGACACGGTCATGGAACATTGTGATGACAAGAATTATGGAGCATTGTGATGACAAGGGCCATGGTGCATTATGAAGACACGGTCATGGAACATTGTGATGACAAGCAATCTGGAGCATTGTGATGAAAAGGGCCATGGAGCATTGTGATGAAACGGTCATGGAACTTTGTGATGACAAGCAATCTGGAGCATTGTGATGACCAGGGCCATGGAGCATTGTGATGACACGGTCATGGAACATGGTGATGACAAGAATTCTGGAGCATTGTGATGAAAAGGGCCATGGAGCATTGTGATGACACGGTCATGGAACATTGTGGTGACAAGAATTCTGGAGCATTGTGATGACAAGGGCCATGGAGCATTGTGATGACACGGTCATGGAACATTGTGATGACAAGAATTCTGGAGCATTTTAATGACACGGTCATGGAACATTGTGGTGACAAGAATTCTGGAGCATTGTGATGACAAGGGCCATGGAGCATTGTGATGACATGGTCATGGAACATTGTGATGACAAGAATTCTGGAGCATTGTGATGACAAGGGCCATGGAGCATTGTGATGAAACGGTCATGTAACATTGTGATGACAAGAATTCTGGAGCATTGTGATGACAAGGGCCATGGAGCATTGTGATGACACGGTCATGGAACATTGTGATGACAAGAATTATGGAGCATTGTGATGACACGGTCATGGAACATTGTGATGACAAGAATTCTGGAGCATTGTGATGACAAGGGCCATGGAGCATTGTGGTGACATGGTCATGGAACATTGTGATGACAAGAATTATGGAGCATTGTGATGACACGGTCATGGAACATTGTGATGACAAGAATTATGGAGCATTGTGATGACACGGTCATGGAACATTGTGATGACAAGAATTCTGGAGCATTGTGATGACAAGGGCCATGGAGCATTGTGATGACACGGTCATGGAACATTGTGATGACAAGAATTCTGGAGCATTGTGATGACAAGGGACATGGAGCATTGTGATGACACGGTCATGGAACATTGTGATGACAAGAATTCTGGAGCATTGTGATGACAAGGGCCATGGAGAATTGTGATGACAAGAATTCTGGAGCATTGTGATGACAAGGGCAATGGAGCATTGTGATGACACGGTCATGGAACATTGTGATGACAAGAATTCTGGAGAATTGTGATGACAAGGGCCATGGAGCATTGTGATGACATGGTCATGGAACATTGTGATGACAAGAATTCTGGAACATTTTAATTACACGGTCATGGAATATTGTGATGAAAAGAATTATGGAGCATTGTGATGACAAGGGCCATGGTGCATTGTGATGACACGGTCATGGAACATTGTGATGACAAGCAATCTGGAGCATTGTGATGAAAAGGGCCATGGAGCATTGTGATGACACGGTCATGGAACATTGTGATGACAAGAATTCTGGAGCATTGTGATGAGAAGGGCCATGTAGAATTGTGATGATATGGTCATGGAACATGGTGATGACAAGAATTCTGGAGCATTGTGATGACACGGTCATGGAACATTGTGATGACAAGAATTCTGGAGCATGGTGATGACAAAGGCCATGGTGCTTTGTGATGACACGGTCATGGAACTTTGTGATGACAAGAATTCTGGAGCTTTGTGATGCGAAGGGCCATGGAGAATTGTGATGACATGGTCATGGAACATGGTGATGACAAGAATTCTGGAGCATTGTGATGACAAGGGCCATGGAGCATTGTGATGACAAGTGTCACGGAGCATTGTAATGAGAGGTTTCATTGTGCACCGTGATGACAAGGGGGATGGAGTACTGTGATGAAACTGGTCCTGGAGCATTGTGATAACAAAAGCCATTGAGCATTGTGATGACAGGCATCATGGAGCATTGTGAAGAAAGGGGTCATGGGGAATTGTACTGACAATAGAGAAATGTGATGAAAATGGTCAGCAAGCAAATTGATTAAAGTGGTCATTTAGAATTGTCATGAAAAACTATATAGAGCATTGTGATGGCAAAGGTCATGGAGAACTGTGATGACCAGTGTCATGTAGCATTGTGATGACACGGTCATGGAACATTGTGATGACAAGAATTGTGGAGCATTGTGGTGACACGGTCATGGAACATTGTGATGACAAGAATTATGGAGCATTGTGATGACACGGTCATGGAACATTGTGATGACAAGAATTATGGAGCATTGTGATGACACGGTCATGGAACATTGTGATGACAAGAATTCTGGAGCATTGTGATGACAAGGGCCATGGAGCATTGTGATGACACGGTCATGGAACATTGTGATGACAAGAATTCTGGAGAATTGTGATGACAAGGGCCATGGAGCATTGTGATGACACGGTCATGGAACATTGTGATGACAAGAATTCTGGAGCATTGTGATGACAAGGGCCATGGAGCATTGTGGAGACACGGTCATGGAATATTGTGATGACAAGAATTATGGAGCATTGTGATGACACGGTCATGGAACATTGTGATGACAAGAATTATGGAGCATTGTGATGACAAGGGCCATGGAGGATTGTGATGACACGGTCATGGAACATTGTGATGACAAGAATTCTGGAGCATTGTGATGACAAGGGCCATGGAGCATTGTGATGACACGGTCATGGAACATTGTGATGACAAGAATTCTGGAGCATTGTGATGACAAGGGCCATGGAGCATTGTGATGACACGGTCATGGATCATTGTGATGACAAGAATTCTGGAGCATTGTGATGACAAGGGCCATGGAGCATTGTGATGACACGGTCATGGAACATTGTGGTGACAAGAATTCTGGAGCATTATGATGACAAGGGCTATGGAGCATTGTGATGACACGGTCATGGAACATTGTGATGACAAGAATTCTGGAGCATTTTAATGACACGGTCATGGAACATTGTGGTGACAAGAATTCTGGAGCATTGTGATGACAAGGGCCATGGAGCATTGTGATGACATGGTCATGGAACATTGTGATGAGAAGAATTCTGGAGCATTGTGATGACAAGGGCCATGGAGCATTGTGATGACACGGTCATGGAACATTGTGATGACAAGAATTCTGGAGCATTGTGATGACAAGGGCCATGGAGCATTGTGATGACACGGTCATGGAACATTGTGATGACAAGAATTATGGAGCATTGTGATGACACGGTCATGGAACATTGTGATGACAAGAATTCTGGAGCATTGTGATGACAAGGGCCATGGAGCATTGTGGTGACATGGTCATGGAACATTGTGATGACAAGAATTATGGAGCATTGTGATGACACGGTCATGGAACATTGTGATGAAAAGAATTATGGAGCATTGTGATGACACGGTCATGGAACATTGTGATGACAAGAATTCTGGAGCATTGTGATGACAAGGGCCATGGAGCATTGTGATGCCACGGTCATGGAACATTGTGATGACAAGAATTCTGGAGCATTGTGATGACAAGGGACATGGAGCATTGTGATGACACGGTCATGGAACATTGTGATGACAAGAATTCTGGAGCATTGTGATGACAATGGCCATGGAGAATTGTGATGACAAGAATTCTGGAGCATTGTGATGACAAGGGCCATGGAGCATTGTGATGACACGGTCATGGAACATTGTGATGACAAGAATTCTGGAGAATTGTGATGACAAGGGCCATGGAGCATTGTGATGACATGGTCATGGAACATTGTGATGACAAGAATTCTGGAGCATTTTAATTACACGGTCATGGAATATTGTGATGACAAGAATTATGGAGCATTGTGATGACAAGGGCCATGGAGCATTGTGATGACAAGTGTCACGGAGCATTGTAATGAGAGGTTTCATTGTGCACCGTGATGACAAGGGGGATGGAGTATTGTGATGAAACTGGTCCTGGAGCATTGTGATAACAAAAGCCATTGAGCATTGTGATGACAGGCATCATGGAGCATTGTGAAGAAAGGGGTCATGGGGAATTGTAATGACAATAGAGAAATGTGATGAAAATGGTCAGCAAGCAAATTGATTAGAGTGGTCATTTAGAATTGTCATGAAAAACTATATAGAGCATTGTGATGGCAAAGGTCATGGAGAACTGTGATGACCAGTGTCATATAGCATTGTGATGACACGGTCATGGAACATTGTGATGACAAGAATTGTGGAGCATTGTGATAACAAGGGCCATGGAGCATTGTGATGACACGGTCATGGAACATTGTGATGACAAGAATTATGGAGCATTGTGATGACACGGTCATGGAACATTGTGATGACAAGAATTCTGGAGCATTTTGATGACAAGGGCCATGGAGCATTGTGATGACACGGTCATGGAACATTGTGATGACAAGAATTCTGGAGCATTGTGATGACAAGGGCCATGGAGCATTGTGATGACACGGTCATGGAACATTGTGATGACAAGAATTCTGGAGCATTGTGATGACAAGGGCCATGGAGCATTGTGATGACATGGTCATGGAACATTGTGATGACAAGAATTCTGGAGCATTGTGATGACAAGGGCCATGGAGCATTGTGATGACACGGTCATGGAACATTGTGATGACAAGAATTCTGGAGCATTGTGATGACAAGGGCCATGGAGCATTGTGATGACACGGTCATGGAACATTGTGATGACAAGAATTCTGGAGCATTGTGATGACAAAGGCCATGGATCATTGTGATGACACGGTCATGGAACATTGTGATGACAAGAATTCTGGAGAATTGTGATGACAAGGGCCATGGAGCATTGTGATGACATGGTTATGGAACATTGTGATGACAAGAATTCTGGAGCATTGTGATGACAAAGGCCATGGATCATTGTGATGACACGGTCATGGAACATTGTGATGACAAGAATTCTGGAGCATTGTGATGACAAAGGCCATGGATCATTGTGATGACACGGTCATGGAACATTGTGATGACAAGAATTCTGGAGCATTTTGATGACAAGGGCCATGGAGCATTGTGATGACACGGTCATGGAACATTGTGATGACAAGAATTATGGAGCATTGTGATGACAAGGGCCATGGTGCATTATGAAGACACGGTCATGGAACATTGTGATGACAAGCAATCTGGAGCATTGTGATGAAAAGGGCCATGGAGCATTGTGATGACACGGTCATGGAACTTTGTGATGACAAGCAATCTGGAGCATTGTGATGACCAGGGCCATGGAGCATTGTGATGACACGGTCATGGAACATGGTGATGACAAGAATTCTGGAGCATTGTGATGAAAAGGGCCATGGAGCATTGTGATGACACGGTCATGGAACATTGTGGTGACAAGAATTCTGGAGCATTGTGATGACAAGGGCCATGGAGCATTGTGATGACACGGTCATGGAACATTGTGATGACAAGAATTCTGGAGCATTTTAATGACACGGTCATGGAACATTGTGGTGACAAGAATTCTGGAGCATTGTGATGACAAGGGCCATGGAGCATTGTGATGACATGGTCATGGAACATTGTGATGACAAGAATTCTGGAGCATTGTGATGACAAGGGCCATGGAGCATTGTGATGAAACGGTCATGTAACATTGTGATGACAAGAATTCTGGAGCATTGTGATGACAAGGGCCATGGAGCATTGTGATGACACGGTCATGGAACATTGTGATGACAAGAATTATGGAGCATTGTGATGACACGGTCATGGAACATTGTGATGACAAGAATTCTGGAGCATTGTGATGACAAGGGCCATGGAGCATTGTGGTGACATGGTCATGGAACATTGTGATGACAAGAATTATGGAGCATTGTGATGACACGGTCATGGAACATTGTGATGACAAGAATTATGGAGCATTGTGATGACACGGTCATGGAACATTGTGATGACAAGAATTCTGGAGCATTGTGATGACAAGGGCCATGGAGCATTGTGATGACACGGTCATGGAACATTGTGATGACAAGAATTCTGGAGCATTGTGATGACAAGGGACATGGAGCATTGTGATGACACGGTCATGGAACATTGTGATGACAAGAATTCTGGAGCATTGTGATGACAAGGGCCATGGAGAATTGTGATGACAAGAATTCTGGAGCATTGTGATGACAAGGGCAATGGAGCATTGTGATGACACGGTCATGGAACATTGTGATGACAAGAATTCTGGAGAATTGTGATGACAAGGGCCATGGAGCATTGTGATGACATGGTCATGGAACATTGTGATGACAAGAATTCTGGAACATTTTAATTACACGGTCATGGAATATTGTGATGACAAGAATTATGGAGCATTGTGATGACAAGGGCCATGGTGCATTGTGATGACACGGTCATGGAACATTGTGATGACAAGCAATCTGGAGCATTGTGATGAAAAGGGCCATGGAGCATTGTGATGACACGGTCATGGAACATTGTGATGACAAGAATTCTGGAGCATTGTGATGAGAAGGGCCATGTAGAATTGTGATGATATGGTCATGGAACATGGTGATGACAAGAATTCTGGAGCATTGTGATGACACGGTCATGGAACATTGTGATGACAAGAATTCTGGAGCATGGTGATGACAAAGGCCATGGTGCTTTGTGATGACACGGTCATGGAACTTTGTGATGACAAGAATTCTGGAGCTTTGTGATGCGAAGGGCCATGGAGAATTGTGATGACATGGTCATGGAACATGGTGATGACAAGAATTCTGGAGCATTGTGATGACAAGGGCCATGGAGCATTGTGATGACAAGTGTCACGGAGCATTGTAATGAGAGGTTTCATTGTGCACCGTGATGACAAGGGGGATGGAGTACTGTGATGAAACTGGTCCTGGAGCATTGTGATAACAAAAGCCATTGAGCATTGTGATGACAGGCATCATGGAGCATTGTGAAGAAAGGGGTCATGGGGAATTGTACTGACAATAGAGAAATGTGATGAAAATGGTCAGCAAGCAAATTGATTAAAGTGGTCATTTAGAATTGTCATGAAAAACTATATAGAGCATTGTGATGGCAAAGGTCATGGAGAACTGTGATGACCAGTGTCATGTAGCATTGTGATGACACGGTCATGGAACATTGTGATGACAAGAATTGTGGAGCATTGTGGTGACACGGTCATGGAACATTGTGATGACAAGAATTATGGAGCATTGTGATGACACGGTCATGGAACATTGTGATGACAAGAATTATGGAGCATTGTGATGACACGGTCATGGAACATTGTGATGACAAGAATTCTGGAGCATTGTGATGACAAGGGCCATGGAGCATTGTGATGACACGGTCATGGAACATTGTGATGACAAGAATTCTGGAGAATTGTGATGACAAGGGCCATGGAGCATTGTGATGACACGGTCATGGAACATTGTGATGACAAGAATTCTGGAGCATTGTGATGACAAGGGCCATGGAGCATTGTGGAGACACGGTCATGGAACATTGTGATGACAAGAATTATGGAGCATTGTGATGACACGGTCATGGAACATTGTGATGACAAGAATTATGGAGCATTGTGATGACAAGGGCCATGGAGGATTGTGATGACACGGTCATGGAACATTGTGATGACAAGAATTCTGGAGCATTGTGATGACAAGGGCCATGGAGCATTGTGATGACACGGTCATGGAACATTGTGATGACAAGAATTCTGGAGCATTGTGATGACAAGGGCCATGGAGCATTGTGATGACACGGTCATGGATCATTGTGATGACAAGAATTCTGGAGCATTGTGATGACAAGGGCCATGGAGCATTGTGATGACACGGTCATGGAACATTGTGGTGACAAGAATTCTGGAGCATTATGATGACAAGGGCCATGGAGCATTGTGATGACACGGTCATGGAACATTGTGATGACAAGAATTCTGGAGCATTTTAATGACACGGTCATGGAACATTGTGGTGACAAGAATTCTGGAGCATTGTGATGACAAGGGCCATGGAGAATTGTGATGACATGGTCATGGAACATGGTGATGACAAGAATTCTGGAGCATTGTGATGACAAGGGCCATGGAGCATTGTGGTGACACGGTCATGGAACATTGTGATGAAAAGAATTATGGAGCATTGTGATGACACGGTCATGGAACATTGTGATGACAAGAATTCTGGAGCATTGTGATGACAAGGGCCATGGAGCATTGTGATGCCACGGTCATGGAACATTGTGATGACAAGAATTCTGGAGCATTGTGATGACAAGGGACATGGAGCATTGTGATGACACGGTCATGGAACATTGTGATGACAAGAATTCTGGAGCATTGTGATGACAATGGCCATGGAGAATTGTGATGACAAGAATTCTGGAGCATTGTGATGACAAGGGCCATGGAGCATTGTGATGACACGGTCATGGAACATTGTGATGACAAGAATTCTGGAGAATTGTGATGACAAGGGCCATGGAGCATTGTGATGACATGGTCATGGAACATTGTGATGACAAGAATTCTGGAGCATTTTAATTACACGGTCATGGAATATTGTGATGACAAGAATTATGGAGCATTGTGATGACAAGGGCCATGGTGCATTGTGATGACACGGTCATGGAACATTGTGATGACAAGCAATCTGGAGCATTGTGATGAAAAGGGCCATGGAGCATTGTGATGACACGGTCATGGAACATTGTGATGACAAGAATTCTGGAGCATTGTGATGAGAAGGGCCATGGAGAATTGTGATGACATGGTCATGGAACATGGTGATGACAATAATTTGGGAGCATTGTGATGACACGGTCATGGAACTTTGTGATGACAAGAATTCTGGAGCATGGTGATGACAAAGGCCATGGTGCATTGTGATGACACGGTCATGGAACTTTGTGATGACAAGCAATCTGGAGCATTGTGATGAAAAGGGCCATGGAGCATTGTGATGACACGGTCATGGAACATTGTGATGACAAGAATTCTGGAGCATTGTGATGCGAAGGGCCATGGAGAATTGTGATGACATGGTCATGGAACATGGTGATGACAAGAATTCTGGAGCATTGTGATGACAAGGGCCATGGAGCATTGTGATGACAAGTGTCACGGAGCATTGTAATGAGAGGTTTCATTGTGCACCGTGATGACAAGGGGGATGGAGTATTGTGATGAAACTGGTCCTGGAGCATTGTGATAACAAAAGCCATTGAGCATTGTGATGACAGGCATCATGGAGCATTGTGAAGAAAGGGGTCATGGGGAATTGTAATGACAATAGAGAAATGTGATGAAAATGGTCAGCAAGCAAATTGATTAGAGTGGTCATTTAGAATTGTCATGAAAAACTATATAGAGCATTGTGATGGCAAAGGTCATGGAGAACTGTGATGACCAGTGTCATATAGCATTGTGATGACACGGTCATGGAACATTGTGATGACAAGAATTGTGGAGCATTGTGAT